>NC_056744.1:1451512179-1451687179 GCF_019279795.1 Protopterus annectens | reverse complement strand
ATTAATACAAATGGTAGTGTTTGACCAATGTAGCAAGGCTTTCAGGAGTGGCCACAATGTCACCAAATAAATATAAGTACTCTCAAAGGTTAAAATATTCTCTAAAAGACCAGCCACAATGAAAAGTTTAAATAGATTTAATAATAAATAATAAAAGAACATGAAAATACTAAATATCTAGTTACAATAAACACTAGAGTTTCAGTACAGGAAATATAAAAAATAACACAGAGGGAATGGTTCACACAGATACAGAAAAACAATACTTAACTAATCTCACTATATTTTCCTGCTTGATCTAAAGAATTACTATTGCCTAGTTACTTACTAAGGCAAAGCAAGATGAAGTGGGTGAGTGATCCTTCTTTGTCAGGTTGCAAAAACAGACTGCCCTGAGACTTCTATCTCATCTAGTATTAAAACATTTCAGTACTGGATTACAGAATGACATCATATACAACTGGTCACTTGACTTCCAGTTCCCACATTACCCCCTTTACTAGAAAATGAGCCAGAATCTTGCACATATGTATTACCATACACACACATACAGCTTTGCTAAGATATGTTATAGCATCTGGAAGCTACAAAATCATTACAAGAACTTCTACCCTTCCAGGGTAGCAATTAGTTCAACCCTAAGGACAATACAGTAGGATTCCTAGTCCTGGTTTTCACAGACATTTTGTCTCTGGCTGCACTCAGAACTGTAAGATAGAATCTTTATAGCTTAAACCAGGTGATTTAATTTCATATTATTTTTCGAAGTTTGCTGGACTGAGATCAACCTATTCTCTTCCAGTATCCTCTATTACAATATAGTCATTTCAACAGTTACAATACAGTCTGACATTCAGGTATATTTCTTTTCTGTCCAGCAGGAGCCATTGTTGGTGCATTTTTTAACACAAGCAGCTTTACAAATACATTTTCAACACAAGCACTTGTACAAATCAGTTTGACATACAAATGACATATAATTCTTTACAAAACACCTACTAGCTATGTTAGCATATGTTACATATCCACTGCCCTACTTCTCCTGGCATAGCTGGCAATACCTCACATCATCACACAGTTATAACATTATCATTAGCAAAATGTTCAATCCTATTCTGCCTTCCCTCGGAGATGTGTAAAGTATCCAAGATACTGAATCATGCAATACTCTACTAGCCACTTTCATTAGTCCGGACTTTCTGCCTTTCACCACAATTTCCTGCCTCAAGGTCTTCATTCACTTACCTGTCCAGTTCCTCAGTCTCATTCCTACCCCAAGCTCCTGCAGTTTTCGTAGTATCCAGCAGAGTAATATGAAATTAAAGGTCTTTGTGAAGTTCAGGTAGGTAATGCTGCAGATAATTCTGTCAAGTTGTCCCGTAACCCAAATCAGTGTCAGCTGATATCTCCTTCTGGCTATAAGCTCATGCTGGTTGTTGTGCTGGAAATTGTCGCACTTTTGGAAAGCCATCAGCTTTTCCATCAGGACTCTGCCCATTGCTTTTCCTGTAAATGTTGTAAAAGACTACCAGACTTGTAGTTCCTTGTGCTTTCCTGCTTCCTCCATAAGAGTATCACTCCAACCACTTTCAAGTCATCAGCCACTTTGCAGTGTCAAGCAATTTGTTGAATATCTTCATCAGGGGATCTGTAGCCACCTGAGAATTGAACAAAAAGCCCATATAGTTATTGTGCCTTATGTTTTCTTACAGTAGCCACTTCTGCCTTCATCTCCTTTTTCTTCATCCTGCTGTCCATCTACTGTACTACCTCCTTCCAGAATGGCTCCACCCCCTTTCACTCCCTTTCCTCTCCTTCTTGAAGACTGATGTGAAGTTGTCATTCTGTGCTTCTCCTTTTTTTCCTGTCTTTCTGATTTCCCTCCCCTACATGCTCAGCTTGGTCAGGCCTTTTCCTCCCTTCCTTCTTTCATCATTTTTTTTGTTTGTTAATCAGGTGAGTGAACTAGTCCAAAGATTCTTTTTGATCATGACATGAGCTTATTGGCAATCTCATACACTTACAGAGAAACACTATTTTTGCAAGAAAGTGACATTCACATAAACTTTAATCAACATACTTAAAAAACTTTGCTATGCTTCTTGATAAGATCAGTATACTTAAGAAAACTTTGTTATGCATGTCGACACATTCTCACAATGTTGTTTCAACTTGTGCCTTTATTTCATTCACCATTTATGTTCCTCTTTTTCTTGCTTTCATCACCTCCTCAACTTATTTCTACCTCTTGTAAGTACTATCTCTTGCTGTAGTTGGTAGTTTCACATTGTTATGTAGCCAAACTGGTCTCATCATTTTGCCTATTCCTTAAATTTATGTCCATATGCCTGAGTACTCCATTTCTGACTACTCTTATAGCTTATTTGGTCCGCCAACTTGTAACCATTCCCAAAGTCATCATGGAGCCTCACGTGCTAATCATAATCCAGTTCCCTAAAATTGCATACCTCTCTCTGTTTTTTGTATTATTATCCTTTCCCCTACACTAAACCAGGCAATGGCATAACCACTTTTGGCTAACATTGCCTTCATCTGATTCCCCTGTGCCTTTGTTAGGGCCACATCCTGAATTCTCTCCTTTCTGGTATAATCCTATAGCAGCTGGTTGAAACTTCTCACAGTTCAAGGCCTCCATCACCTGCCACTCAACCCATAGTCTCCCAGTCTGCTTCTATTGTCTTCTGATTCCCCCTCATCTATAACCATCTTAGTCTGGTAGATGTAAATCCCACCATGACCATAACTCCCTTTCTCCTTCCCCAATCCTTTATTCTCTCCCCACAATGTCATTCTCCTCTCTTGTTGTGTCTAGGGCTAGTACACTGCATTGATCCACCAGCACAGCCCCTTCTTGTATCTTAACCACTAGGGCGTTTACTCTAGTTTCTTATCCTCACTACCTTTATAGGATGGTATCTTACTTAACATCTAACACTGTAATTTATGCATCTTACTGCTGTGTCTCTTTTCCTTCCCCTATGCCATTTCTGAGCTACATATACCATGGAATCTCCATATCTGACTACCTTTTATCACTACTCCATGTTTTTATGAAACCATAAAGTATATTCTCCCCTCTTGTATCACTATTTGTATCTCCTCTAACTTCCTAAGATGACGTTTTAAACTGCAAAGGAATACTAACTATCCAATGATTCTTTGAGTCATGCTGTTTGTTCCTCTGTTACAATCCACATTTATTTAACTTCTGTCTAATGCTTGAATACTTTCTCTTTCTGTCCTAGTTTAAACGTGGGATTGTTGAGATGAAACTTTCCAGTCCAGTGTTGAGCACTCTCCTTTCTCAGCATGATGGCTGTTAGCACATGTGACAGTTCTGAGAATGCTACCTCCAATCACCTACCTGGCATCCCTCTGCCACCTCCTTTGATTTGCTTAGTACATCTAAGTTGTTTCCTCTGCTGGGTCATTATATCTTCTTCAGCTACAATATGCATTCATGCCTCCCCATTAGTAACCACCTCGGTCACCTCCGTCCAAGTCTAACTAAGTCTTAGCCCTAAGTCTGATTTCATAGTAGCCTTGTCTCAACTGTCTACATTGCCAAGTCTTGATTCCCTTGGTGACTAAGCCTTCTGTCATCATAACCATCTTTTCTCTTTCCATACTGACATTCACCCCCCTTCACTTCCTGCTCCATGTCAATATGCTGCTAGGTGCATCTACAGCATCACTAAATCTCCTCACCCTGTGTGTGCTGGCTGACTGCCTTCCTGCACTGTACCTGTACTCTTCTTTCAAGTACATTCTGTTCTGTCCCATTCTAGCTGAGCCCCCCTTCCATCCTGCTTTCATGATGGTGCTGGTTCCTTCATGGTCACTTATGGCCGCTGCATTTCTCCTTCTGCCTTTTATCATCCTGCCCTGTCTATTACTTTCCTTTTGCACATTAATTCTATTCCCACTTTGCCATTTTTTGTGATTAATCAATACACTATAATATCTACTTCCCATTTTTTAAGTCTCACATCCTGTACTACTACTCCAAACCTTCCTGAATCAAACCAGTGCACTGTCCCCCATCAAACCAGCACTGCTCCATATATTTATGTTATTGTATTTTCCTATACACCTGTCTAGCAACTGCCAGACAAGTGATAAATTAACAGGCACTTAAGTGCAACTAATAGGCTAACTAGTTACACAGTCTACCTTAATAACATCTTACCCAAGATATTGAAAAATATGCAGTAATACCTCTGTCCCATATAAGGTGCCCCACATTTGCTCTCCAAATTCACAGACCTTTTTAAGAAACAGACAAGCAATTAACTCCTAATTCGAAGACACAAAAGGTGAGGGTGTTTTTTTATTTTAAACCTCACATCAGAAGTTACGAAATTAAGTAAAAATATGTCTGAAATATGTAAATATAAAATACATACTACTCCTATTCTGCAAAGACAGAGTATGGCTACTTCTATTCTTTAAACATTCACTTCAAAGGACAAATAAAAAAAAATATTAGGCTTAGTTTACATAAAAATGAAAAAAGGAGCAACACCTAATGCAATAGTTTTAAATAATATACCTTTAAATATGTATTGCAACTAACTATAAATCAGAAATTAAATCTGCAAACTGTATAGACTAAATCATTGTTAAATAAACTAGTTTGCAAGACTCAGGAATGTGAACTACAAATTAAAAGCTGTGATTTGTAAAGTAATCCCTGGTTTTAGCAACACATTTTTTCCTCATAATACTTATTTTTGTTACTGCAACCCAGAGGGTTATTTACCTTATGCCAGCTTATACAGAAGCACAGAAGAATGAAGATTTCTCAGGAAGTGTAAATATGAACTTTAAATTCTAACCTCTTCCTCATCAACCAGCCTAGTTGCTGTGGAACAATAAATTATTTATTTTAGATTTGATATCAGGGTAATGTCTGACTTTGCCAGATACCCGTTTTTAGTGGAGACCCAGGGAGAAAAGCTCCAGAAACTTTAAGATAGAAAAGACAGTGTAAATAACAGTAAAAATAATGATTACAGCAAAAATGCAGTACAATGGTGTTTACAAGTTCACAGTTAGCAGGTAGAATTAGCTATAGAATAGTTACACAAAAGAAATGCATTTCAGGTTGACATGTATACAATAATATGTTTTAGGGAAGGTTGGGGAGGTATGTAGAGAGACCACTTATAACAGGCAAGTAGTCACACTGTGATGATCAGAACTCAAGCTTCTCCTGATTTAGGAACTACAAACCATAAGTGAAAACCTTAAAAATAAGAAAACATAACTATTTATTTATTTATTTACATTTGTTTACTGGGAATGTCCGACTGGGCCAGAAGCTCATTTTCAGCGGAGGCCTGGGGAGAAAAGCTCCACAGAAATACAAGCAATATGCAATAATTAGATAGTACAACAGTATACATACAGTAAGATGCAGAATACATATCTTCTAGTTAGTCTATACAAAGTAGTATTCAATACAGTTTTCTAGTAGATACAGGTTCAAAAAGAAAAAAACAAGCATTTCAGTGAAGATCACTGTGAGAAAACAGTTGTGACCAAATGAGATTTCTTTTACATATATTTATTTTTGAGTAGTAATAAATACTGAGGAGCGGGAGAAAATGAGGTAAGGAGTGGACAGTGTGATGAGAGGGTTATAGATATGTTGTCAGTCAGGTCTGGCACAGGAGCAATGCCAGTTCTTGGATAGATGCTCAAATAGTAGTTGTTTGAAACTGGTAGTTTCAGGTGTGTTTTGGAGGGTGCGGGGTAGAGAGTTCCATAATTTGGCTATTTGATTTGAGAATAGGGCTTTACCGTGAGTGTTGTTAGCTTTGTTTACTGTGAGAATGTTTCTGTCTTCAGATCTTAGACTTCGTGGGCATAAGTAGGGCACAACAAGGTCACTGAGGGATGGGCAAGTGTCAGGATGGAAGATGATACTGTGTGAATTTAAGTTGGTAGAGATGGAGAAGGTTAGGTAGCTCAAGCCAATTTAATTTATGTAGAGCAATACAAAGGTGGGTTTGGTGGGAAAGGTTGGCTGTGAAGTGGGCAATTTTACTGTAAAGTTTCTAATTTGGTCAAGTCTGATTTTTTTTTTAAGATGGCAAACAGGAGGAAAGCATATAGGAGTGTAGAGAGGAGGAAGGTTCTGGATATGGCTAGTCAGTCAGTGAGGAATGGCTTGCTTCTGTACAGTGAGCCAAGTGTGATGTGAACTTTCTTAATTGTGGTGGCTATGTGTTGGTCAAATCTGAGTTTGCTGTTAATTGTCACTCCAAGGAGTTTTGTATGCTCAACTGGTTGGATGACTGTCTTGTTTGCTGAGAGAATAGTGAAAGGAGGGGTGGTCGGTGATTGTTTGCTACTGGTAAATAGCATTAACTGTGTCTTTTTGGGGTTGAGGATTAGTTGCCATTTACTTAGATATGTTTCTATATTATTAAAAGCTGGACTGGGGAAACAAGTTGCTTTGTCCCAGTTATGCCACTAAAAAACGCTCTTCTATCTTAGCTACAGACATTGAACCTGTAAAACACGAACAAACCAGCAAAAACGAAGGTTCCAAAAAGTAATAAAAGCTCTGCTCCCAGATAAGACCTTAACGCTCACTTTTATTCACAAATACAGATACAAACAGCGTTTTCGCCACTCTAGATAGGTAGCTTCATCAGAGGTTCAGAACAGCGCGAGAACTGCGCTTTTTAAATAACACTCCCTTTTGAAAATGAGGCTATGCCTCCATATTTGCTAAATACATCAATTAGTTACAAAAGATAAAAAATAAACATTAAAGCAAATGAGATAATAATCTCACCCAAATTAAAACTTTTTTGTCATCACTTTTTAAACAGAAAGTGACAACCCATTAAAAAATGTGAGTACACTTAGATACATGTTATGTAAGACATTTGTACCATATTAGATAGGATAGCGCACTCAGAAGCATACCTTCCTTATATGCTTTCTATGTATTACCTGAAAAACATAATTAAAATAACTGCAAAAGCAGCTGACTCTATCAAAATAGTGTTTTTTGGTTTTATTTAAAAACAACTTAATAAACAATGGCAACCAGTAGCAAAGCTGTCCTGCCTTTTATGTCGGGAAGACCGATAGAAGGTTCAAAGACAGGATTTATCAGCATGTTTATGCTATCAAAAACAAGAAATGTGAAAATGCCTTGGCTAAACATATTGATTCTTTCCCCGAGCATGCTTTTCTGTTTATGGGGATTGATCATTTACCAGCTTCTTGTAGGGGTGGCCCTACATCTATGCTATTGGAAATTAGAGAGCTAATATGGCAGCTCAAGCTGGATGCTTTTAATGCACCTGGCTTGAACGAAAGTTGCAATATAGCACCTTATTTGAAGCTCAAGTCATATATGAGGTGACGCCCTAGGGGCGCACTTTTTCCACTTAAGTAAGTGATATTTTAGTGTAGGTTCTGTGCTACTTAAATGTCATGACACTAGTAGGTTATTTTTTAGTCATGCTTATGGTATTGATTTCTATGCCAATATGGTACATTTTACCAGTACTGGCTTTGCTACTGGTTGCCATTGTTTATTAAGTTGTGAGTGTTATTTAAAGCTCAGTTCTCGCGCTGTTATGAACCTCTGATGAAGCTACCAATCTAGAGTGGCGAAAACGTTGTTTGTATCTGCATTTGTGAATAAAAGTGAGCGTTAAGGTCTTATCTGGGAGCAGAGCTTTTATTACTTTTTGGAACCTTCGTTTTTGTTAGCTACAGACATCAAACAGCAGTATCAGCAAGTACTGTTGTTTATGCAATGATTTGTGCAAAAATTGTCTTTGATGTGTGTGGTCACTTGTTTCCTTTCATTGCTTTGGTGGAAATAAATGTGAGTGAGTGAGTGAGTGAGTGAGTGAGTGAGTGAGTGAGTGAGTGAGTGAGTGAGTGAGTGAGTTTTACTGCACGTTGCATTTGTTGCACTGCAGGAGCAGTTTGATTTTACTGCAGATGGGAAGCAGAACTAGATTTTGGTGGATGGTGTTTGACGTTGTCATGGCTGTGCAACTAAGGATTTAATATATTTAAGGAAGTGAGTGGAGGCAAAGCTCCCCACATGATGGTGCAGGGTGACTTGATCCCATGCAAAATATATTTTATTTTCAATCATACCAGATTATGTATGGGCTTTGGCTGTTTTGTTTACAGGTAGCAGGATACACTGGTCCTGCCTTTATTGTTTCATCACAGACCCAGGTGAAATTGTGCCATGTGATATGTTGGAGCATTAGAAATTAGATAAATTGTAAGTCTTTGGAAAGCTCTGCTTGTGTGCTGAGATTTGCCCTTCTGCTTCAGTACTATACTAAGTTATATGTGTGGTGCATACATGTGTGTGTGTGTGTGTGTGTGTGTGTGTGTGTGTGTGTGTGTGTGTGTGTGTGAGTGCATGTATTGTGCATGTGTATACGTGTATGTGCATGTGTGCATGCATGCACATGTGTATGCCTGTACATGTGTATATGTGTGCCCATTCTTGTGCGTGCTTACGTATGTGTGTATAAGTGCGCGCATGCTCATTTGGTGGGGTATTATGACTGTAAAGAGAATATAAGCAGGTGTTATTTTTTATTCCTTGTGCAGGCCATTAAATAACTATCATTTATAGAAGCAGCACTAATAAAGCACAACCACCTGTCTGAGGAGCACAAATACCCTTATTTATTTATTCTTGTCTGTTCAAGTAGTCCCACTGGCCTCATATGTTGTATAGTTTTTCAACAAAGAATCATTGTAAGACGTTAACTGTCACAGGGACGCACAACATACAAATGGAAGCTGATAGGGGTAAAGCCCAGGTCTGAAGTCTCGCAGTCCAACACCATCAAAACTATGTTACTCTTCTTTCATTACAGTAGAAAACATTTTTCAATATGAAGAACAAGTATTTTCTTTGTTACTTGATCCTTTTTGAAGATCTACTACTACAACGCCACATCTCAGGGAGATCTGAAGCAGGAAACAGGAGTACTAATCACATGACAGGTGGATGTTGTGCCTAAAAACTGGTTGTACCTCATATTTTGTAACATAATGACAGCATGTTTTCATTCAGAAATGTATTTTTTATTTCTTTGCAAACAAAAATTCATTGCAAACAACCAGTATATTTAAAAAATACATATAAAAACATAAATTACTGTCATTACACCTGGTAGCAAGTTTTAACAGTTTTATGATTCTGTCTTTAAAGCTAATGTATATATGTGCCTGAAAAGGTTTGTTAGAATGCAGGTTTGTGTTTAGAGCACAATGTTCAGCATGTCGTATTTTAACACATCTTCATTGTGCTGCACTGCTGAGAGTAATTTATTCAACAAAACCTCTGTCCATAAAAAGGGCATAACATTATGAAATAGTTAAAAGGTTCCAAAAAGATTTGCATTGTTTGCTAATAACTAATAGACATATACCATATCTAGAATTAATTCCACAAAAAAACATCAGCTCTTGACATAAAATTACTATTTAAAGCACAGAGTGAAATCTGCAAAACTTAGTTCAATGCACAAAGTGAAGAGAGATAGAGCACAACAGTTTGGCCTAGCTATTAACATACTTCAAACAAATAAAATCCTTAAAAAAAGACGTGGTAAAGATCCATGTAATCTATGCTCCCTACCTCACAGCCTCTTACTTTCTACTTGCTGCCTGACGTGTTAAGTTACACAATCTTCATAATTGTTAATTTTAGGAGGAGGTACAGAACTCAGAGATCAGTTATGGTCTAGTCCCACACTGGTGACATTCAGTTTACTGTTAGTCTTAACCCATACTGTTACATTACATAATAAAAATAGGAATGTCTGTAAATCGATCTGAGTTATCTTCACACTGTAAAACTGTTTAATGATTATACCAGAAAAAGAGCTGGTAGGTAACTTAATGGATAACCTATTTGTTTCCATTTTTTTCATAGTTCATCTTTGTTACTGGAGTCTGCTGTTGTCTCCCCATCTTCACTGACTTTCTCCACTTTCACTTCACTCCCATCATCTTCTTCCTCCTGTTCTTCATCATCTTCCTCCTCAACCTCCTCTTCTTCCTCCTGTGCCTTCTTCAGTTCCTCCTTTATTCTCCTCTCCTCTTCTTCTTTACGTTTCTTTGCTTCATCATCAAGTTTTTCCTTCATCTTCTTTTCTGCTTCCTGAAATTAACAAATGAATGAAAAAATCAGAAACTATTCTCCATATCTGTTGGTGAAAAGAAAGTAAAAATACAGACAGAAGGGCAGGAGAAAGGGAGGAGGGAAGGATGTCAGAAATAATGAATGAATAAAGGAATTAAGGGAAGAAGAAATAAAAGAACGATGGAAGAAGAGACAAAGGAAAGAATGAAGGAAGGAACAGATACAAAGCTAAAATAATGTATATACTTGAAGCTTTTATACTCCTTTTGAAGAGCAGGCTATATAATATGCTGGATTGATTATGACTTGCTGGTTATCACCTAAGTTTAGTGTTTTTATTTATTTATTTTAGAGAATGGGCAAAGAGAACATTTTCATTCTGATTGGAGAACAAACATTCTCCAGCAGGGTGTTAATGTACAGGTAATGCCCATTAAAAACTGCCATTTCTTTGCACTTACTTGATATGGCTTTGCATTTTAGCTGTTTAGCAAGCATAGAACTAAAAAATGTAAATAAATAAAAATGCATGTGGGGGTGTGTGGTTGGGTGTGGGTGTGGGTGTGGGTGTAGGTGTGTGTGTGTATGTGTGGAACAGCAAGAAAGAAGAGAAAGGCAGAGAGCATAAGCGACAGAGAGAGAGTGAGAGTGACAGACAGAGGAAATACATACTGAGTTCTTTTGACTGCCATAGGCAGCCCATCAGCACATGTTCCCTAAACAATAAACGGTATGAAACTATGCAGCAAAATCAGAGAAAGTTAAGAAGCATGTGGGGGTTGCAATGCCTTGTATTATATGATTTTTTTCATTAATTTAAATACAATGGAAAGGTATATTCTGAGTTATATTCTCTCAACAAGGTGGCTGTAACTACTAGGCGTGTGTGTGTGTGTGTGTGTGTGTGTGTGTGTGTGTGTGTGTGTGTGTGTGTGTGTGTGTGTGTGTGTGTGTGTGTGTGTGTGTGTGTGTGCATGTGTGTGTGTGTATTTCTATGTATATGTGTGGGCCTGACATGTGTGCGTGGGTCTGTCTGTGCTTCACGTGTGTGTGTGTGTGTGTGTGTGTGTGTGTGTGTGTGTGTGTGTGTGTGTGTGTGTGTGTGTGTGTCTCTCTCTCTCTCTGTATATATATATATATATATATATATATATATGTGTGTGTGTGTGTCTCTGTAGATATATATATGTGTGTGTGTGTGTGCGTGCGTGCGTGCGTGTGTGTGTATGTATATATATATATATATATATATATATATATATATATATATATATATATATATCTATGTGTGTGTGTGTGTGCATGCCCCATTTGGCATGTACCTCGCTAGACACCTGCAACAACTGGAGAGGCCGTAAAAGTACCTCACAAAGAGGATCCTAGGCCTTAAACACTTGTCCTATATGGACAGACTCAAAAAACTCCAACTATTCTGTGCCTCATATCGCGTACTTAGAGGCAATTTCTGCTTGACTTACAAAGCCATGTCTGACCCAGCTCTGCTAGAAATGTTGCATCTAAAGAAATCCCAATCCCTCGCACCACAAGTTCCAGAGACCTCAACCTCATAACCACAATCAACAGAACATGCTGGAGGGACAAGTTCATAACCCAGAGACTGCCCATGCTATGGAATAGACTTCCATACATGTCAAACAGAGCACCTCACTGGCCCTCTTCAACAGAAATCTTGATGAGTGGATGGGAAATAGAAAATTCACCCTGGGGATCACTCTGGTGTCTCTACTCGACAGAGACACTCGGAACTAAGGTTGGGTGGCACGATGCCAGGGTAATCCTATGGGCTAGGCTTGTAAAGGCTCCAGGGCCATTAGTCACCTATGAACCTATGTATAGCATGGCTATAAATTTGCTTGCTGTGTGGCTGGCAAGTTTGTAAATATGGCCGAAGCATATTAGGAGTGTTGGAAGGAGGTAGGAGCAGGCAATGGTTCTCTTTGTTGCATCAGTTAAGTTTGGGTTTGACCAGTAAGGAAGTCCCAGTTTTTTGGTGTATTTGTTAATGACTTTTTGTATGTACTGATCAAGTTTCAGATTTTCGTCTATAGTTACACCATTAGTTTTGTGTGGGCTACCTTTTCTGTTGTAGTATTATTGGCTGTTGCAAGTAAGAGTGTTTGAGGGCTGAGAATTATTTGGGTGTGAAGAACATTAATTTGCTTTTCTTAGGATTTAAGAGCAGGTTTGCATCGGTTAGCCAGGATTTGACAGAAGGAAATGATTATTTGGTAATTGGATTTTTGCAAGACTTGTTGCAGTGCAGAGAGGGGGTGAATCATTGGTTTACTGCACAATGGTAGCTTATTTGCAGCTAAGTGGAGCTTGTTTATAAATAAATTAAATAGAAGGGAGCCAGAAATTGAGGCTTGTGGGACATCTACAGGAGATGACAGAAAAACTGAGAAGGTGTGTTACCATGTTACAGTCTGTTGCCTGTTGTTAAGGTAGCTATTGAACAAGAAAGTCTAGGTTAGGAGACGTCGGGGGGAGTTCTGTTAGTAGTTTAGGATGAGAGGCAGTATCAAATGCTTTGGGTAAGTCAAGGAAGATGGACGACACTAAGTGACATACATTTCTGTAATGATTGTGTTAATAAAATGCAGAAGGGCAGTTGGGGTGCTATGACTTGGATGAAAGCAGTGTTGTGTCTGTAAGAAGGGGTTGTTGACATTCAGGTATTTGAGGAGCTGTTTTAAGATTACAGATGAAAATCGATAAGCAGACATAAATATGCATTCTGACAGTGGACACATTCTACACTTGAGAAGCAGTGGCAGATACAACTGGTGGGACTGGATCCCTTTCTGTAGATGAGGTTACTGCAATGATTAAACAGTTCCACTGTAGAAAGGCTCTACACTTGATGAGATCCAGACAGAAATGCTAAAGGTGCTGGAGATTATTGGGGTGTTGCGGTTAACATACTTTTTAATGATATGTGAAAAGTGGAGACAGTACCTCTGGACTGACAAATTGTGGTAGCAGTCCCTATTTTCCAAAAGGGTGAAAGAAGGATGTACGTCACATACAGATACATCATATTGTAGGTATGTTCATATTATATCATACATCATATTGTAGGTATGTTCATATTACATCATACATCATATTCGAGTTGTGTTCTCCTGCCTCTCCTTAGGTAGGGGATACAGACGTATGCACTGTAGGACTTTTAGACTTAACAACAGCTTCTTTCCTTTCTCCATCAGACTACTGAACTCTTATGAAACATGAGTTAGTAGACTGTCAGTGCATTCTTCCCTTCCTACCACAGTTATGCTATTTATCTGACTGTACAGATCCGTACATATCCAGGCTTTGTTGCACTATAAGTATTAAGCTTTCACATGTGCAATAACTAACTGATATGTATATTTGTGTTCCTATTACAAGACCGAAGATGCATTCTTTTGAATGCATCTTGGTCAAACATAAAAGACTGAAAAGGCAAACTATTGAAGTGGCTTTTAAGCGAATTCTTTCCCTGAGAAAGAATTTTCTTGGCCGCTTTGTTACTTTGTCATTTTTGGCACTGTAGTGCGGTCTCAGAGTTGGTATATTTAAGTAGGGGGTGTGGGGGGGCACAGCCACCCACATCGGGGGGGGTGCGGGGTGGAGCCCCCCCCCCACTTAATGTAATGTTTTAAAGTGTTTTTTTTTTTTGTTGGAACAGCGATTTTTTTCCCTTGGAAAAAATTGCTGTTCAGACAGTTCAGCATTGTAAGCTTTCACTTACATAGGGTCGATTAATCACCATTCACTTTTTTAAGCATTCGGTGTTGTAATATAGACCCGTACACTTAACATTGGTTTACACATTACCTTACCATAGGACTCTATGAAGTGCGATATAAATCACACTGTGCAATATGCCATGTGCTGTTTAGATCTTATGTTATAGTAATGTCATGCACACGTTACTCAAGTCTATTGATATGTAAAGTGTCTGATCATTATGTTATTATTTTATTCTATTTTTAGTTTTATTTTTATTACGTTATTTTCTTTTTCTTCTCTGTATGTATGTTTTTGCAATGTGAATGAAGCATCTCTATTTCATTCAGCTACACTGTGGTGTAGTTCTGAATGGCGATAAAGTTTTCTTTGACTTTGACTCGACGTAATATTCTTAGTTTTCTAGGGAGGCCTATGCCAAGGTACTTGAATGCTAAATTTGTCTGATATTCAAGGCTCTGATTCAGAAGAAACAATTCAGTTTCCATCTTTGGTATAGAACACTAGATCAGCTCTTTATCTTTTCTCAGATACTGAAGAAATCATAGGATTTGGGTAGTGACTGTATGAGATTGCAGATGCAAGTGGTAGAAATGAGGTTTGCTGCACAGAGTATCAGGGCTCATGTTTATTGTTACAGTGAGGAGCTTGGCAATCCTTGGGAATCTTATTCTGGTTTGAGAGAAGTCAGCTGAGATCATTTGGACAATTAATAAAGATGCCTCTGGACACCTCCCACAGGATGGGTACCAGGGACAGCCTACTAGGAGAAGGCCATAGAACAGCATGTGGCTACTAGTAGGAGTATGTCTCTCAGCTCACTTGGGAATACCTAGGGGTCACACAAGTTGTGCTGGAGATTGTCGCTGTTAACAGAGACGTCTGCTTTACCCTGCTTAGTGTACTACAAATGTAATCCTTACAAGGGCAAGTGCTTTGGAAAACGTTTACAGGGATGGGTGGCTAGTTAATTAATTAGTAGTCTGGATGTCTTCAAGATGGAGTGGTAGCTATATTTTTTGACACAGGTCTGTGAAACCTTTCAGACAGTAACAAATGAATAGAACAAATGAATGAACAGGAACTATGAATCTGGCAAAAATAAATGAATTACAGGGAGAGAAGTGTAAAAAAGAAGTTGATGGGCAGGATACTGGGCCACCATAACAACAGGACAAACATATATTTTAGAATTTAAGAAACTAGTGCAACATGCCAGGTGTTTCATGGGATGGCAGGTGGGCAGGTGAGAGAGGTTATGCATCCTTCCATATTACTGTCAGGTGAAGGACAGAAAATATATTTGGGCAGGCTGATGAATGGTACCATGAAGACCTCACCAGTCAAAAAGAAACTCATTTTATATCAAATCAAGAGAGGGAAGAAGAAATAATTTCTGAATGATATTTATTTAGATTAGTTTTGCTATAAATTATCCAATGATGTTTTATGAAAAATAAAGGATTATAATATACATTTCTTAAAGGGTCATAGTTTTTCTTCACGAAGAAGGCCTTTAAGATCTGGAAATAGACTGCACTGCTGAAATGTGATTACAAACTTTTGCAATGCCTATTAAAAATTTAAAAAAACTGGTACGTGGTGGGGGGACGCTTGAATCAAACATTTTTAGCATTATAAACAACCTGTGTTTTATATTGCTCAGTTTCAGACCACTTCATGTTAAATACTTTTAATAAGATTTTCCTATAGAGGGGAGTAGAATGATTAGGGGGTTCTATTAATCTGAAGTGGAGGGGATCCAGGGATGATTCTGTAGTTACTGAGTAGTTGCTACAAGAGGATATATATTGTTTACTGATATTTGTGTATGGGGAAAGAGAGAAGGAAAGTACAGTTGTGTACTCTTACCATAAATGTAGATGTTCGAGTGTGTTCACTGTTGCAGTCATCACTGTAGGGTTCTTCCTGCCAGCAGCAGCCCCTGATCGGCCAGAATCCCAAAGTCTGGATCGGGCGCCAGCTGAGGTCGCATTTATCCTGACGTCAATAAGCCGGAAGGTATAAAGACCTCAGCTGATGCCATTTCCCCAGTTTTTCTTGCCCCAGATGTCAGGTGCCCAGAAAGAAAAGGCTAAAAAATAAACCATGCCCAAAACCTCAGCAGGCAAAATACCTCATAACAGACAATATTCAAGGAAAAAACAAAAGAGGGGATAGGAGGGAGGGTAACCTGGACTGCAACAGTGAACACACTCGAACATCTACATTTATGGTAAGAGTACACAACTGTACTATGTCCTTCGTGGTTCACTGTTGCAGTCATCACTGTAGGGTTGAGTCCCAAAGCTAAGAAAGGGTGGCTGGAGGAGAAACAGAGGGAGCGGTCACAAAACCTTGCAAAACTGCAGAAGCAAAACCTGCCCTGGATTTAGAATAGAGAGGGAGGTTGTAATGCTTAGAAAAAGTATGTACAGAACTCCAAGTAGCAGCTTCCAAAATATCCTTGGTAGGAACCCCACAAAGAAAAGCTGCTGAAGTAGCAGTAGCCCGGTAGAATGAGTCCTAACATTAACAGGAACCGGATTGCCATGATAAGAGTAACAGAACTTGATGCAATGGGCAATCCACTTGGAAATAGTTTGCTTAGTGATTGCTTTCCCCTGAACAGTAGGAGCATAAGTGACAAACAACTGATCAGATTTCCGGAATATCTTGGTCCTGTCCAGGTATAGACAAAGCTGTCTGTGCACGTCTAGAGAGTGCAAAAGACTTTCTTCCTCACTTTGAGGATTAGGATAAAAGGTAGGCAAATGAATAGACTGATTCAAGGCCACTGCCGAAACCACCTTGGGCATAAATGTGGGATTAGTCCATAGAGATACCCTGTCCTGATGAAAAATAAGGAAGGGTTCCACAGCCATGAGTGCTTGCAATTCCAAAATTCTTCTAGCAGAGGTAATATCTAAAAGAAAAGCAGTTTTCCAAGACAAAAGTTTTAAATCCATGGAAGCTGCAGGTTCAAAAGGAGACAAAGTTAATTTCTCCAAAACATAGTTAAGATCCCAAGTGGGAACAGGAGCCCTTATAGGGGGCCGAATATTCTTAGCCCCTCTAAGGAATTGTTTAAGTAATGGATGAGAAAAAATTGGAGGATCCGTATCGTAATGTGCAGAAATAGCAGAAGCATGAAGCTTAACAGATGAAAAAGATAGGCCCGTATGTAATAACTCTGTCAGATACTGTAAAATCAGAGGAATGTTCGGAACAGAAGAATCACCACCCCAGACTTAACTCCAGGAGCAAAATCTTTTCCATTTTCCCACATAACATTTTCTAGTGCTGGGCCATCTAGCTTCAAGGATTACATCCAATACCTGTTTGGAAACGGCAGAGGTGTTCACAGACCCTGGATCCGCCAGGCAGCTAGATGCAGAGTCTCGACATGACTGTGCAGTATCCGGCCGTCCCGTTGAGACAGTAGATGAGGGATTTGAGGCAGAATCCAGGGAGGCTCCTGAACCAAATTCATCAGAGTGGAATACCAGAATTGCCGAGGCCAATTGGGAGCCAGTAGAATCATATGTGGTCTGTCCTGTTTTATCTTCAGAAGTACCCGAGGTAGAAGAGGAAAGGGAGGAAAAGCATATACTGAGAGGTGTTTCCAACTGAATGAGAGGGCATCCACTTTCCATGCTAGTTTGTGGTAGGTCCTTGTGCAGAATGTTGGAAGTTGATGATTCTGAGGGGATGCAAAGAGATCTATGTCCGGACATCCCCAAGCCTTTATAATCATCCTGAATATCCGAACATCCAACATCCATTCGTGTGGATTTGAAATGCGTCTGCTCAATGTGTCTGCCAGAGTGTTGTCTTTCCCTGGTAGGAATTGTGCCTGTAAGTCGACACTGCAGGTCAGAGCAGTGTACCAGAGATTCATGGCTAATCTGCACAGGGGGTAAGAGTGAGAGCCCCCCTGCTTGTTGATGTACCACATCACTGTAGTGTTGTCTGTCCGTATCAACAATTGTCCTGGTAGAAGAAGGTCCCTGAAGGCAATCAGGGCATTCTGTACAGCTAGCATCTCCTTCAAATTTATGTGCAGGTGCGTTTGCTCCTTCATCCAAACACCCTGAAGACATCTCCCATGCATGTGGGCTCCCCATGCATAATCTGAAGCATCCGTTGTCAGAACTTGGTTGGTCGGTGGAGGACAAAAAGGCTTCCCCTTGTTCTGTAGACAGGCTTCAGCCCACCAAAGAAACTCTCGCTGGAGACAAGGCAAAATCGTGACCACTGTTTCCAAACTGTGGTAATGCTGAGACCAGACACTCTTGAGGTACCACTGCAGTTTCCTCATATGCAGCCTTGCATATGGTATTAGCAGAATGCAGGAGGCCATGTAACCCAAAGCCTGCAGAATTTTTCTTGCAGTCAGCTGTTTCATTGAAGCCAGGTGTCGGAAAAAAGAAGCCAGTTGCACTCTTGTGTCTGGTGTCAAGGAAGCCATCTGGGTTGAAGTACTCAGAAGAGCACCCAGGAAAGTAATCTGTTGTGTGGGTACCAGGTTTGATTTCTTTAGATTCACTGTGAAACCGAGGCACTGAAGAAGATGCTGCACAAAGGCTAGATGCCGAAGTAGAGTGTCTTTGTCGTCTGCTTGAAGAAGACAGTCGTCCAGATAAGGGTAAATTTGAATCCCCTTCTGTCTGCAAAACACCATTACTGGTGCCAGGCACTTCGTAAAGGCCCTGGGCACAGTAGATAAGCCAAAGGGCAGCACAGAGAACTGGTAATGTTTCGAGCCCGCTTTGAAATGCAGATACCTTCTGCACTCATGCCCTATAGAAATATGCAGATAAGCTTCTTTTAAGTCCAAAGTCACCATCCAAGCGTTCTTGCCCAACATAGGCAGCAGCTGCTGCAGAGTGAGCATCTTGAATTCTGGTATATCTAGGAAGGCGTTTAGTACATAGAGGTCCAGGATTGGTCTCCACGAATTTTCCTTCCTGGGAACCAGGAAAAGTCTGGAATAAAAACCTTGCCCTATTTCTAGATTTGGCACCAGTTCTATGGCCCTCATAGCCAGGAGGGACTGAACCTGCCGTTGTGCCTCTGCCCACTGATGATTTGGCAGGTCTGGCAAACCGTTCGGTTTTGGCAAAGTGTGGAAATGAAATCTGTAACCTCTTGAGACTATGTCCAGAACCCATTTGTCCTGGGTTATGTGGTTCCAAGTTTGATAAAAAAGAGAAAGTCTTCCCCCCAAAGGAGCTTCCAGGAGAGGAGCCCCCTGAAACCAGAAAGGGAGAGTCATAAAGACTGTTTTCGGTAGGGTTGAGACTTATCTTCACCTCCCTTGGGAGAGGGGGCACTCCACTGCCTATTCCTAAAATGAGACTGTGACTGTCCCCTACCTCTGGAATGCCTGAATCTGCCTCTCTGAGACCTGTCCAAGCCTGGAAAGGACCAAGGTTTAGTTGGCCAGTGTCTGCTAAATCTAGGAGGTTGCACCTGTAGAAAATCCTTAATCGTCTGCATAGATTTGGCTTTGTCTTCCATTTTCTTCAATACCTCTTCAGCTTTGGACCCAAACAGAACATCGTGCTGCAAAGGGGCATCCAAAAGTTTGGCTTTAATCTGATCCAGCAAGCTTTGATCCCTTAACCAAGCATGTCTTCTAACAGCACCAGTTGTTGCAGCCCTACAAGAAGCTTCCAAAGAATCAAAACCACAATGCAGGGTATGTTTACCCACTTGTTCAATAGCATGCAATAAATCCTGTAACTCTTGATTATCCACACCAAGAGACACAGGTGACATCTTTTGTTGAAATACAGACAAAAGGTATTGCTGATACTTCAGCATATGAAATTGACAGTTCAAAGCCCTAATAGACAATGTAGCAGAAGTATAAACCTTTTTACCCCATCTCTCCAAAGCCCTGGACTCTTAGTCAAGGGGAATAGGATTTTTAGCAGAGGCCGCTTTAACACCCTTAGGACCCAGAGAAATTGTTTCCGGATCAGGCGAAAGATTTTTAAAAAGAAATTTATGAGAATCTGGAACCCTATAATACCTATCCGGTTTGGCCGGAGTAGGGGGAAAAGAATCAGGAGAGAGAGAAGCTTCCGAAAAAACATCATCAACAATGTCCAATACAGGGGGAATAGCCAGAGGCTTATGCTGTGGGAGAAGAAGAAAATCCCTAAGCCTTTTCTTGGATTCAGAGAATTCCTGCCCTTCCCAGTGAAAATGCACCCTCATATCATGCAAAGTTTCACCAAAAGAATAATCCTCAGGAGGAGAGGCGGAAGGAAAGGAATCTTCAGCATCAAAATCCTCATAAAGAGGAAAAGAATAATCCTGCTCAAGGGAAGAAGCAGAAGAAACAGAAATTTGGTCTGAAGAATCATAATCGGACTGTAATCTAGGCTTCTTGTCAGGAGGGGGATGAGAACCCCTGATCATAGTTAAGAGATCTTCAGCCATCCTAAGCATCTGCCTCTGAGGCTTAGGACCCTGATCAAAAGGTGCCTGTGCTAGCCACTTCAGTTTAGCTGGAGCCTTAGACTTTGATTTAGCATGTAAACCTGAATCCACATTTACAGGAAGATGTGAAGGCCTGAGAACTCCCTCAGAAGCCGGTACCTGCCTACCGGCTCCGGACCCAACTGAGGAAGCAGTATCCAAAGGTCCAGTCCCTGGCAATTCTGAAGACCCCAATCAGCTCCACACCGGAGTTGGTACAGGCAATTGGTTCAAAAGAGGCAGACGACAGGGGCTGCAAAGGCATCTCACTGATGACTGACGAACCAGCAACTGACAATAACTGAGTAACATCCTTTGCTGTGGACCTCAGAGGCCTGTCTGCATCCCTGCACCTCTTACACACCCCAGAAGCCGGAAAAGAATCTGAAGACATGTTGTAATTAAACCTTTTTCCAAAATAGTAAAAGGCAAAGTTATATCTACGCCTAATAGTACGCTGATTAAATCTAGCACAAAACACATAATTAGCAACGTCGTGGTCAGGACCCAGGCAGGGAATACAGTAAGAGTGAAAATCCCTATGAGGTATTTGCTTCCCACAAGAAATACAATTATTAACTTTTTCTGACATCTAACTGGAGCAAGAAAAAGACCTCCCCAACGGGGTACTTATCTGTAAAGAACGAAAATCCTGGGATTAGATCTAAAAACAAACAGGAACAGGCCAACTGTCATCAGTGAACTGCAAAGGGCACCGCACGGCAAGAAAGACTGGGGAAATGGCGTCAGCTGAGGTCTTTATACCTTCCGGCACATTGACGTCAGGATAAATGCGACCTCAGCTGGCGCCTGATCCAGACTTTGGGATTCTGGCCAATCGGGGGCTGCTGCTGGCAGGAAGAACCCTACAGTGATGACTGCAACAGTGAACCATGAAGGACATCAATATGTATAAGGATGTGTAACAAGTTTGTCTAGTGAGTGCTTCATTTTTTATTTACCTGCATTCACTGTTGCTTCTGTAAGTCAGTGGCTAGGGCAGGAATTCTATTTGTTTCAAATTATTCAAATATTTTTATGGAAATAAGCAGTACTTGTGAATTCATAGGTTCATAGGTAGGTACTAAGCTATTGGCCCTAGGGCATAACCAAGCCTAGCCAAAAATTTTTTGCTTATGCTTCCCTCCCAAGTGGTTTAGTTTCCTGAGCCCCTGTCTAGCAGGACCACCAAAGTGATTCCCGGGGTGAATTTCCTGTTTCCCATCCACTCATCAAGATTCCTCTTGAAGAGCGCTAATGAAGAGCTCTGCCACACATTTATGGGGACCCTATTCCAGAGCAAGAGAAGTCTCTGGGACATGAATCCGTCACTCCAACAAGTCCTGTTTATTGTAGATGTCAGGTTTATGTCCCCTGAGCGAGTAGCTCTGGTGGATTGGGTTTTCTTTAGGTGGAGCATTTCTAGCAATTTGGGGTTTGAGTGGTGGTGCTGCGGTAGCGTTGTCACCTCACAGTAAGATGCTGTCTGGTTCGATTCTCAGCTAGAGCGTCTTCTGCGTGGAGACATGCGTGAATGGGCGTACCTTCATTGAAGGTTGTGCGTCAGGGCTGGTAACTCGGCACGTAAAAATCAACTATCAATCATTAGCGGACCGGACCCCTAACTGGGAAAAGCCAAAAGACATAACAACAACAACATAGCCTTGTATGTCAGGCAGAGATCACCTCTGAGTAGCCAGTATGCGACCGAGTACAGTCTGAGTTTTTTTAGCCTCATGGCATAAGGCAACTGTTTGAGGCCCTTTATCCTCTTTGTGAGGTAATTTTGAGGCCTCTCCAGTTGTTGCAGATGTCTTGTTAGGTACATCCCGAATGGGGCATTATATTCAATAATTGGTCTAATGAGTGGTGAGTAGAGGGGGACAATAACATCCTTATTCCCGGATGCAAACCCCTTTGTGATAAGGTGGGCCATGTAGAAGGATTTTCTAACCACTTTAGCAATATGGTTGTCGAAGGAGAGGTTACTATCCACCTGAGTCCCTACGTCTCACTCTCCGTGGTAAGTGGGCTACCACCTGTGTTGTAATTCATAGGTACTTGGTTTTTCCCAAAGGGGATGACAATGTACTTTTTGGCATTTAGCTTGAGACCGTGGTTTTGGCACCATATATCTATATCCGTAAGACCCTTTTGAAGGATATCTATGTCAGTAGGGGTCTCAATTATGGCACCCAGTTTTCAGTCGTCTGTGAACTTTGTTAGCCATAGCCCCTCCATGTTTGCTTGTACCTCCAAGAAGTAGATACCAAACAGGAGGGGTCCCAGGACTGAGCTCTGTGGTACACCACTAGTCACAGGTTTGGAGTCGGATCTAGCATTTCCTATTCTCACTGAATGGGTTCTATCCGTAAGCCAGTTAGCAACCCATCTTGTAACATAGGGGTTTATATTTAGGTTGGTGAGTTTGCCAATAATTCCCAAGTGGGGAATGGTATTGAAGGCCTTTGCGAGATCAAGGTATGCTGTGTGAACCACTTTTCCCTCATCTATTGCTTTAATGACCATTTTGAAACAGTCAACCAGATTTAGGAGACAAGACCTTCCCTTTACAAACCCAAACTGGGTGGGGTCAAGGGTTTGTAGGTTCCCAATGTCTTTGTTTATGAGTTCCATGATGATGCGCTCCAAGGCCTTGCAGATGAAACTTGTCAGGCTGATGGGGCAGTAATTCCCGGGGTCAGTGGTGGCACCTCCTTTGTGGAGTGGTATAACTGTTGCCATGCACCACTCTGTGGGCACATAGCCTGAGGTGTGGCTGTGGTTAAACATGGTATTAAGGTGACGGATTAATTAGTTTTGGAGTTCATGTAGTACGCAGCCTGGGATGCTGTCTGGTCCCATGGATGCTGTGTTTCTTGCCTTGGAAAGTGCTATTTTCACCTGTGTGTCTGTGATTTATGGGGCAGTACAATCTTCTGGTATGGAAATGGGCCCTTTGGGGGGTGAAGTTTGCACTGAACCTATCTGCCAGTATATTGGCGATGTCAGTTGGTTCCGTGAATTTTGAACCATTATGCTGTAGCTCACAGCAGATCTGCGAGTTGTTATTTAGGTTTTTGACATAGCCAAAAAATTATTTGTGATTGTCTTTGATGTCTGTTGTGATTTTTCTTTCAAACCTCACCTTAGAGGTTTTTATGGGGGTTCTTAGCTTTTTGCTAAGGTTGGTCAGGGAGCCCCTCCATTCCTGGGTTTTTACTCTTTTTTGCAATAATTTCTTCCTTCTATTATAGACCTTATTTATGGCCGGGGTCCACCAGACTGGTTTCAACTATTATTGCAGAGCTTTAAGAGCAGCTGTAACACACTGACTTTTATGACTGATTATACCAAAGCTCATGGGTTCAAGTCATGTTGGATGAAGGTATATGAGTTCTTATTTGAAACATCATTGCACATTTTACAGCCCCATTAAAGAATAGTAAGTGCGCTAATTTGAAAATCAAATACTACATTAAGGGAAGTGGAAACTGGTCATGTCCTTGGGGAAATTGGCATGCTTTCAACAGACTGGAACACCGAGATTATTTAAGTAGCATTTTATCATTAGCTCATAATTAGAGGCCCTGTTAATGTCTATTAGAGACTCATTTAAAGTGGATGAGGAAAAACACTTTACATTTTACTAGAAGAGACAGGCTGCATGCATTGTTTTTCTTTACAAATTTTTTCAGCACTCAAAGTTCTTTTGGGAATTCCATACTAGATAAGGGTTGGTTTAAGCAACCAGAACAATGATGCATTAATTTCAGTATGAAAGAGGGTGGGGGTACCATTACCCACAGGAATTCTGGTAGAAAGCTGGCTTTACGTAATGAATGAGTTCATCTGGTGAATGGAAGTACATTTTTAGCATGCAGCTGAGCTATTATAAGCACTGCTTACAGGAAATTTCAATTTGCTTGTTACTGTATTCATAAACATTATGTACAAACTTAAAAAAATTGTTGCTCAGTCATGCGAATGGCACAATTCAGAAAAACGGGACTGTACCAATGTCATGCTAACAGGCTACCTTTATGAATTGCAAATTGTGTTCTTAGTATTTTAAGGACTTTCTTATTTTATTTCCTTCTGATCACATATTGAGTAAATTTGCTCTGATTTATTATGTGTTATGGAAAGATCCATAATTCGTTAATTCTGACTGCATTAAATAGCTGGACTTCCATGTTATAATCAGCAAATTCTAAAACTATGTGTGCTGTCCATTCTAAATGACCAGTTCTGCACGTGTTGCACATAGAACTAAAATCTCTTTAGTTTTACCATCAGTCTGGTGCTCCATGTTTTAATCCTCATTTGATTGACTTTTTTTTCTGCTGGGATTCTTGCCCTTTAAGATGACTCTGCTATATGTACTGTACAGGATGAGATGCAGAATGTTATGATGGATATAAAACACTCATAATAAACATAAGACCTTAACTGACAATTTGAAACTCATTACACACGTGTAATATGGACGTCTTGTAGAACATATCTTCCAGTTATTGGCTTACAGTACATAATTACAGCACAGGTCCTTTGTTCTCTTAGGTGTGGGCATAATTATCAGAAATGAGTCTGTCACTAAATAGCAAATAA
Source organism: Protopterus annectens (assembly GCF_019279795.1). NCBI lineage: Eukaryota > Metazoa > Chordata > Ceratodontiformes > Protopteridae > Protopterus > Protopterus annectens. The sequence goes on along the minus strand of NC_056744.1, from coordinate 1,451,662,143 downwards.
TAGCCACCTACATTGGTGAAGAGCATAAGAGAGTGGTGCACTTATGCCCTACAGGGCTTTGCAGTCATTGCACGGAGCTGATTCATAAATGTTTTTGCTAATGTTGCCATGGCTGCTGAATAAGTGTCAGTACACTAAGCTAATGAAGAAATCAGGTACAGCTGCTGCTGCCATTGGCAGGAGCCCAGCAGTGTCACTGGGTTACTGGTAGACTGGGTGTGGCTGTAGTAGGGAGTTTGTATGCTCTGCAGGCAATACTGGAATATGGCCTAGTGCCTCTGTTAATTCTATATGTTCTGTGGAGTGTTGCTCCAAAAAATGACAATGTTGTCTGTTATGCTCAGTAACACATCACAATTTCCAGGGGTTTAGGGGCTGGGATCATATTCTTGTGCAGGTTGTCTAAAGCCGTATCCCTCTTATTCCTTGTCCCTATTCCACAGTATAGTTCACTATTCACAGATTTGTGAAAGGTATACTATACGGTAGATTTCCATTTGTATTTCAGTTGTGTACCTGGACTCCTCCAGGACTGCATTTGTACAAACAGTTATTTGACTGTGCACAGATACCTCCGTGAATTATGCTCTGGACTGCACATCAGGACAGTGCAATGACATAACAAGTTTATGATTAGTTACCTTGGTTCCTGGGTATGCCAACATACTAAGAAGAGTCCAGACTTGCTAATGTTTAAGAGAAAGAAAATACTAATGATATTAAAAAATTGTATTTGCAGGTGCTGGTGCAAAACTTTACCTATCATGGGAATGTTGTGATTTAGGAGGAAACCCCTGATAGGCAGCGTAATATTCTACAGAACTTAGCAGGAAAACCTTAAACATATTTTGGTTCACTGCTAGTACATCAAAATCCTTTGTGTGGCATTAAGTGAGGTTTTGCTCAACTTAAAATATCAATTATCAAAAATTAATATTTGAAGAATTTATATAGTGGTAACTCAAGTACAGGAAAAGGACTATATATGTGGCAGTTTCTACTTTAAAGTGATACATGAGAAGAAATGCAGGTACCAAGGTACCATACAGACAGTGAGTGATCCTAGGAAATCTTAGTAAAGGTACCATTCTATATGCCCCATGTATACAAGACTGGGTTTTTGAAAAACAACTACTGTGATATTACAGAGTTAGAGAACAAAGGTCAGCTTTATATTATATTCATAAAATGGGAGGAGATAAAGTAAAAAAAAAAAAAAAAAAACTAGAAAGAAAACGAAAGCCACTGTTGCCAATATTTTAGAAAGTGAAATGTTTACAATGGGTCTAAGATGGGGAATGCAGTTTGATAATAGATATTGCAATGGTATATCTGGCGGAGCTCAGAGCAATGTTTCCAAATAACAGTATTACATGTGTAGCAGTAAGTGCTAATATTCTCTGTTGGCTGCAAAGGGCGTAATAATAATTGCTAACCTACCAGTAACAGTGCTCTGAATGTGAGAAAGTTTTGGCGTTATCCTAACTCTGAGAAAGCTGTGGCAGCACCTCATCTGAAACAAGGATGTGTTAGTACCCTAACTGTGAGAACATAATGTCAGTGCCCTGAGTGTGAAAAAGGATGTGACAGTGCCCTGATTATGAAAAGACTGTAGCAGTACCTTAACTATGAGAAGGTAATGGCACTGTCCTGATTGTGAGAAGACTGTGGCAGTGCCCTGACTGCGAGATGGTAATAGTGCTCTGACTGTGAGAAGGCTTTGCCAGTGCCCTAACTGTAAGGAGGCTATCAATGTGCCTTGACTATGAACAGGTAATGTCCTTGTCCTGAATGTGAGAAGGTGTAGGCAAAATCATATTGTGAGAAGAATGTGGCAGCCGTGCCCTAATTTGTGAGAAGGACATAGCAGTTACTTGACTGTGAGAAGGTTGTGAAAGTACCATTACTATGGTAAAACATTACTTACTCTGGTTGCTCCCCACGTCTCTGCACCTATCTTCTCAGCGAGCTTTTCATCATTTGTGATGAGGATATTGTCAAATATTGTGCCAGCTCTTACCTGTTAAAAAGATATAAGTAAAAAATCTAGTTTTTAAAATGCAATAATAGCTTCCTAAGGAAAATATTTTTTATCATCATCATTAGAGACAAAATTCAATGAATTTGCTTACACAGCTGATGTAATACAGTCTTTCTTAACTTTGCACCATTTTCAGCAAACAAGATCCAGTAATTCAAAGGCATCAACAATTTTCAGAAGGAAACCTTTCTTCCCTTCAAACCGTTATTTTAGCCATACACTTATTCAGCATTTCTGCGGGACAGTATGTAGAAGGACACATTTTGCCAGCTGTATTCCTCCCATATGATAGTGGTAATTTATTTTCCAAAGCCTGTGAAAATAATGTTACTTCTTCAAACTTTTAACTGTATCTCTCAATGTTTATTTTCTGTCTGACCTCAACTTCTACATAAAAAATACATTAAGGAGGTATGAAACTCAATGGCTTTACTGTGGTTTGAATGTCACAGAAAAGAAGAAATCAGGTGGTAGAATGCTAACCATGTACATGGCTTAAACGTGCAGAAATGTCTCAATTCGCTAGACTTGCTGCAGACAATGATACAGATGGCAGGGTTAGTACATGATCATTTTAAATGTTAACATTTGGTTACAGCAATGATTTATATGAACTTGTTCTTTGCAAGTGTTACTAATTACGAGTATTTTCACATGTAAAAGTGTTGCAGGTTGATATTAATGTTCCGTCATTCAGTATAATTTTTAGCTTAGTGTCCATTTAATACTATACCTATAATAAATGTGAGCTATCACCATCACCATTTTTTGTAGTTTATGAAATACTCTCCCCACCACTTCATGAGGTCTGTCTCTTAGTCGGTCTCTTCATGCAGTCTTTATAGGATGTCTGGCACTAGTTAGTGTGTTTGGATCAGGGGCCTGAGTAAGCCCAAGAGGTGAATTTACAACTTCTGAAACAGAGTGTCCTTTCTGGAACTCTGTTGATTCAGTACCTACATCTCTGGAACACAGATTCAATTCATTCAAATTTATTCATCTCAAACTTAGTACTGGTCATTCATCCATCTAGGGATATACTTTGCATTGCTTTTCTTGTCTGTGAATAGATATGGTAATTTTATACTTCTTTGGGTATGCTTCTGATCTTCTGGCGTGCATCAGAAGTTGGTCATCTCCTATTTGGCTTGACACCCCTTTGCGGGTATGAATTTCATATCTGCTCTGCACACTTTGTCCATGTATTATTAAACTAGCTGCATTCATCAAAGGCTCATTTCTTGGAACAACATGGACTGCCTTCTGCTTGCCAGTTCTGTAAACCTGTACTAAAACCTACTTTTCTGTGGAAGAACTTTTGCCTCTCATCTCAGTCATATGCTCAAACTCCTTGTTTTGGACCTTTCTTCAAACATCTGATTTCAGTATGTCCAGTCCTAGCTTCAAGTTCCAATTCATAAAAACTTTGATATGCTAAGAGAAATATATCTGTTTTGAGCTACTGTGCTTTGTGACTTGGACTCATAGCTTTAAATGCTTTCTGGAAATGTGGATTGATTTTCTTGCTACCCCATTCTTAGCTAGATGATAAGCAGAAGATGTCAGCTGCTTTTTGCTATTTAGCTTTACAAAAATTTTAGCCTGTGGACCCCTATCATGGACAGTCTCTTTTGTGCAGCCATTCCTTGAGAAAACTACTCCCAGCACTGTATCAGTCTTGTGTGAGGTAGTTCATTCCATGCAACATCCCCTGCTATTTAAAGTGAGCATCCACATCAGTCAATAACACTGAGTCTGTAAATAGATTTGCTGACTCAATAGGGACACTGGCATGGTACTGACAGTCATTACCACACATTTAATGGTATTTACAGTAGTGTATTTTGGACCACCTGACATAATGAATACCTTTTTTCTAAATCTTCAATTTTTTTTCTGAGTTCTAAGTCACTATATAAGGCTAAGGCCACAGATTATATTTTCACAATCCCTGCATGTCTTGTATGTTTTCTAACACTCTGGCAGGCAAGTCACACAATAGTATTCCTTCTTAGATGACAAATTGTTCTTTCCGAGTGCAAATGGAGATTTCCAAGTAACTTCCCACTATAGCCATTCTTTTATGATAACGTCATAAACTTGTGACAGTACTAGGCGATTCCTAGTTTCCATTTGAATGGGTTTGTTGGTCAATGCAAGCCATTCAACTACCACCATGCAAAACATATCCAATGGTGATGCAGTGCTTACTTATTGCGTCTTTTCATACAGAAGTACTTTCAGTTCATCAGTATTACTACATTGCCCAGTAGTCTAGAATTCAGTATCACAGAGGAGTATTAGCTCCTAGAAAACGTGGCACATACTGTAAATTTGCTGCATTCATAACAGGTTTACTTTCTTTGGCTTACAGATTGATAGCAGCGGCTGGTGGTCTTTTATACATGTGAATCCCTCTTCATATGAATCAAGTGAACATTTTTTTACTCCTCGCAACAGGTTGCACACGTCTTTGTTAGTCTGGGCATAAATGAAGTTCAGCTTTAAATCAACGATATTGAAGCAAACATGATTATGCAACTGAACCGGGTCCATTCTATAAGGTGAGGCACAACCTGATTGGCAAGGATTTTCTGAGTGCCAGTAAGACTTACTTTGGCATTTTCATTCATTCTCGTGTAGCAATCCCCATTCTGTAACAATGCATTCAGTAGATTGAGAAACCTGTGAATGCAAGTCACCAGTCCTAAGTTATGACTGAATGACCTAAACCTCTGAGAGTTAGGGTGCTTTTAACATAGCATCCATCTTGTCTTTTGGAGTATGTAACAGTTCTTTATCAAATAAATGCTCACAATAAGAAATTTACTTTTTGAGAAGCTCACCTTTCTGTTAGCTTAAAGCTCATGCTTTTTTGACTGTCCAGGACTATATGCAGCCTGTTCAAATAATCTCTGGGTAGAGCACTATTATGTTTATGCATAATAGCCTTTCACCCTCTGAAACACAGTGAACAACTGGCTCCTTTTCTACAGAGCCAATCATTCCCCCTAACACCTTAGCCCAGGTCTATGGCCCCCTTCTCCTTGCCATAGCTAGGTATGGCTGGGGAGCGATGTCATTCTATTTAAAACATTTTCTCTTCTATTAGGCTTTAAAAATAAATCATAACAAAAACATGGAGTATTATGTGCCTCTTCTTTTCACTTTACAATGCCTAAGGGAACATCATGAATTTTCTCCAAGATTTGGTTACAAAGTTGATTTAAATAATTACCCAGCTGGAAATTAGCACAAATCCTTGTGACTCATGAATTTTATCCCAAAATGTATTGTATACTTGAACTAAGCTTTTTTTTATTATTTTCATCAGGCTATCTTATCAGTACTATACTTATACTTTCAAACTTTGTAATTCTATGTCATGCTCAGTATGATTAGCAAAGTCCTGAAGTTTGAGTGTACATGTAGTCTACACTTTGTGGCAACCTTTATGAATCCCCCACAGTATTTAAAGCTGCAAGAAAATCAGTAGGAAAACTAAAATTAGGAGGAAGAAGGTGTGAGTTATGGTTGTGTTGTCTGTTCACTCAGAATGGTGTACACTTAGTGTAGGTGTTGAATCTCAAGGGAATATCTTTTTCAAGTAATTTTCTCAATGGCAAGATACTTCAGACAAGTGTGGAATGAATTTGAATAGGTACTGAATCATATGCAAAAATCTCTGTAAGGGATCTTTATTATTAGGTCATCTCTACTGGATTTGATTGAATGTCCCCTATATTTAATACTGGAAATACATGGTTGGTATTTGTCTTTGTTTCATTATAAATTCCTGAGGCATAGCTGGTCAAGACATCAATTAAGGCTTATGTCATGCATTCTATGGATTCATCCCACACCAAAATACCATCTATAATATTTACGAACCCCCTTCAAGCCTTCAATGAGCTGGGCAAAAGCTCATTGAGTCAGTTCCAGAGTTGATGGAATTCCAAATGTCATTTGGAGAAATCTTTTATCTTCTTAATGGAGTTTTAGAAGGGCATAGTTTTGAGCTTTCTGGGTCCAAAATGATATGCAAGAATCCATGTCTGGCATCTAATACAGAGAAAACATTTGGTATGGGCATCACAGAGAACACTTCTTCAACTGTTTTCAAGGGATAATTCTCTGTCATGATGAGTTTAAAGTTCTATGGACCAATCTAAATTCCAATGTCTTCAGATGTGTCCACAGTCATTATGTTATTATCCCCATTAGGTAGATCTTGTATGAAAATGCCACTGGCACATTCTGCAGTGCATGTACCACTAGTGTCATTTCTGTATATACTTTAACACTATTTTGTCCAGATATACATTAAAAGTCAGTAAACAAGTCAGTGTACTGTCCAAAACTACTAAACAAAACATCTAAAGTCAGGATTTTGTTTGCATTCTGTGAGCCTCTGTCAATGCACGCTACATTTTGCTTCTGATGCATCATAGAATGCAAGGCGCAAATTTGCGAAGCTTCTGACTCATGAATCTTGAATAGTACGTCAATGATCAGATCATTTGCTTCATGAACATGTACATGATGTTCCCTGAGATTCTGCTAATTAACAACTTCTTGCACATCTGAATCATGGTCATTGTGAGCCAGTTGAAGTATCTTGATTGACTGCACTGTAAACTCTAGTAGTACTTGATACTTGCATTTGTACACTGTGAAATTACTTTGTCATGCGAAATTCTTCACAAGCAAGTCTTGCCAAAATATTTGATTCTTGAGTTGACACATCATCAAACAGAAAAAGAGTATTCATTATTTTTATACATACCCAAAAGGTTTAATTTGTGGCCTGAATAAGTCAGCCATGAGGCTTTTGACTCTGATAGCAAACTTACTGAGTGCCGTTTTCTGGATGTTATGCTCCTGTATTCTTCACCTTTTTTGAGCTTAAATGAAGTAAGCCTTCCATTCATAGACAACTTTTCAGTTCAGTGATTTTTACACTGAAAATACTGTTGAGTTTCTTTACTTGGAGAAGCAAAAGCATACACAGTCTCAACACACGTCAACTGTATTCACAAAAAGGAAGTTATGTCTTACCATAACTTTCCATCTGTGTTGTTGATCTTCACTAATCCTTGACTGTGGGCTCGGTTCTGAGCCTTGGAACTGACTCAGTTGTTATTCCAGCTGGCGTCTTCAAAAACTCTCAAGCTAAGCTCTATCCACAATGCTCCTGCGCACAATGCTCCTCACCAAATTACCTAAGATCGAGTTTGCAAACTATAGTGACAGACAAGAAATAATAGATAAGAGACCACATCTGTGTTCCTATTATGAAGCCAGTCTTTGAGAATATTTAATCCACAAGAATTCTAAAGGCCGGGGGAAGGAGGGAGGGAATGTCAAGGATTAGTGAAGACTGACAACAAAGAGGGAACATTACGGTAAGACATAACTTCTTTATCTGATGTTGTCAGTCTTCACATAATCCTTGACTGTGGGACAGAGTCCCTAGCTACCCGAATATTGGGAGGTCTCATGGAAGAATATTCATGAGTACCATCGAACTAAATGATGCATGTCCCCTAGAGACCTGGTCCTGTTTGTAATGCATAATAAAACTATGAGGAGACGACAATGTTGCTGCTGCAAAAATATCATCTAAAGAAGCTCTGGCATGAAAAACTACAGATGCTGCTATAGCTCTCACTGAATGTGCTTTTAGGACCTGGTGGGTGGAGTCCCTTTTTGTTGTAAACAAAGGTGATACAGTCCCTTAAGCCATTTCGCCAGGGTAACTTTAGATATTGGACTGCCTAAAGAAACTGAAAAAAAGGCAATAAATAGTTGGTTGGATTTTCTAATAATCTTTATTCTATGATGGTGCAAATGTAATTGTCTGTGTACATCTAGCAAATGTAGACAGTAATCCCCTTTATTGGAAAAATTGGGAAAAAAGACTGGGAGATGTAAAGTCTGATTGATATTCGACTTGGAAACAACCTTTGGTAGGAAGGAGGGATTTGTCCGGAGGGAGACCCTGTCCTTATGAAAGATTAAGTAGGGATGTTTGCAGGACAAGGTTTATATTTCCAATATTCTCTTGGCAGAAGTGATAGCTATTAAAAATAAGGATTTCCAGGACAAGAATTTTAAGTCACAATTTGCCGAAGGTTCAAAAGGGGGAGAAATAAGAGACTGAAGTATCAAATTCAAATCCCATGATGTACAGGGTTCTTTATATGGAAGTCTGAGCATTAAGGTTCCTTTCAAAAAGGCTTTACAAACTTTATATGACATGAGTGATGGACCATTGAAACCAATATGGAATTTGGGTATTGCAGCAAGATGCACCTGAATCTTAGAGGGTGATGAGCTTGTCTCATAGAATAAGGCTAAGAAGTCTAAAACTTTGTCTATGAGTGCTGAATATGGGTCAAGTAGTGGGCCAGAATGATGTTTGGACTGGGGAGGTGAGGGAGGGATGGCTGGGAATCATGGGAACTGGAGAAGCCATACAGTGAGCTTGAGATGTTGTAGATTTGGATGAACCAATCCCTCTGGGTGGGACAACAGATCTGGAGCTGGGTCCAGTATTCCGGGTTTCCAAAGCAGATGTGGCCATAGGAAGGGAAGCTAGACCTGACGAGGCCAGAATGGGGCAATGAGAGTTATTCTTGTCTTCAACCTGTTGGCTTTCTTTAGAAACTGACATATTAGTGGAATTGGAGGAAAGGCCTACAATAGACTGGGGGGACCAATCATGAAATATAGCATCTCTGGGTAACTCTGCCGGGGGGACAGGGATTAGGGGAAAGTAACTGTTGCACTTGTTGTTCAGTGGGGATACAAACAGGCCACAGCAAGGTTGGCCCCAGTGGCAGAATATCTTGTCCTCCACCACCACTGGATTGAGAGACCACTAGTGAGGCATAAGGATGGCTCTGCTCAATTTGTCCACAGTCACACTGGAGCTCCCTGGAATGTGCATTACCATCAGAAAGTGGTCAGAGGAAATCGCTCATTGCTAAACTCTGAGCACTTCTCGACAAAGAAGGTAAGATCTGGTTCCCCCTTGCTTGTTGATGTACCAGACTACTGACATATTGTCTGTCTGTATTGCAATCATTCCCAAGGGGAGGGTATCTTGAAATGCCTGCAACACTAAGAGCACCACCCTCATCTCTAGAACATTGATATGCAAGATGGCCTCCAGCTGGGACCAAGTGCCTTGGATGATCTTTCCCAGATAATGCCCCCCACCCTATCTGGGACATGTCTGTAATCACTATGGCTTGGGGTTAAGGAGAGACAAAGTGACAGCCCAACAGTATTTTGTTGGGGTAAAGCCACCAACTTAAGTTTTCCTTGCATCAAGTGGTGATCACAATCAGATGGGACATTGGTTGATTCAATAATGACCATTGGGAGGCCAGAAGCCATTGAAGAATTCACATGATATCTGGCCAGGGGAACTAGAGTGACAGAGGATGCCATTGACCCTAGAATGAGTCTTGCTGTTACTTTCTTGCTTCAAATGATCTGGATCACTTGTGATCTGATCCTTTGGAGTCTTTCTAGGGGAAGTGATGCAAAGCCATTGATTGTGTTGAGCATAGTTCCCATGATCTCCAACTGTTGTGATGGTTCTAGGTGGGATTTTTTCATAGTTTATAGTGTTTCCTAAGCTGGAACAAAGGAGAAGCGTGTAATCTCATGCCTTTAGGAGATGACACCTGGTGGGAGTGGTAAGGGGCAAGTCATCTAGATATGGAAACACTCGTAATCCTAGCAGTCTGAGATGAGCTGCTACCACCGTCATGCATTTGGTGAACACCCTGGTGGCTGTGGTGAGACCAAAGGGCATTGCCCTGAACTGATAGTGCCTGGCTCCCAGCCAAAGGTGCAGGAATCTTCTGGACTGCTTGCCCATTTTTATATGGTAATACGCATCCCGAAGATCTACTGAGCACATCCAATCATATTTTTCCAAGAATGGAAGTATAGACTCTACCAAGACCATCTGGAATTTGGTTTGTTGAACTGATTTGTTCAACTGACTGAGGTCCAAAATTGGTCTCCAATACCCTGTTTTCTTTGGCACTAAAAAGAATCTTGAGTAAATTCTGGATCTTCTCTGGTCTGGTGGGAATGCCTGGATGACTCTTTTGTCGAGCAGTTTTTGAATTTCTAAGACTGCTGCCTCCCTGTGACTGGATGGAACATCCAGGATTCTTATTGGTCTTTTTGGTTCCCCTGAAAGGGGGATATTGTAACCTCTGGTAATGATCCTCTGCTCCCATTTGCCCATTGTTATTCCTAGCCATGCCGATTGGTGCAGGGATAATTCCCCCTCGACTGCCTCCAGAGGAAGGCAATTGGGCCTCCTTTCAGGAGCGCTGGTAGGAGTTACCAGGGAAAGAGCCTCTGGAACCCTGATTCTACAGGCCATTTCTGCCTCTTGAATGGTGTCTTCCATTATTACTTCCCCCTCTGTCCCAGGGGAAATCATTGCCACATGAGTCCTGGAAAGGTCCTTGGGTCTTTTTGAACCATAGCCTACCAGTTCTCTGGTTCCTGGAGTACGGCAGTTAAGGAGTGGAAAAGCATATGCCCACGGCAGAAAGGGTCTTCTCATCTTTCTCACATCTGGCTAGAGTTTCTTTAACTTTCGGGCCAAACGAGGATGATCTGTCAAATGAAGCATTGACAAAAGAAGACTTAAATGGCTCAGTGAAATCACATAAGTGCATCAAGGTGCGTCTCCTGATGGCTACACCTGAACCTACTGCTATTGTCATCCCTTCGACAGCATGAGCAATTAGCCTCATGGACTAATTGTTGTCAGATTCTAGGATGGTGAGCTGAAAAGTAACTTTGTCTCAGACTCCGTCAGCTACTGCTCCTGAAATAGTATCTGAATGCTCTTTAATCAGATCTCTTTGAAGCCCAGTAAAATGCACCATATAATTCAAGGACCTGACGGTGAAGGTCGATGAGGTGTATACACACTTCTCAGTTCTATCCATTGTCCTAGATTCCTTGCTAGGAGCATCGATAGTAGGACTTTCATCAGCATGTTTATTTTTGGTGGCTGCCACAACCACCATGGCATCCACAGGAATACCTTTGGCCCAGTGTTGCTGATCTGTAGGGGGAGAGAGAATACAGTCAGATCTTTGGGATAGGCTTGATAGGGTCAGGTAACTTCCAAGCCCACTGAGCGATCAACTTAACAAGATTGTCAGTGGGTGGAGAGATCCAAGAGGTAGAGGGCTGGGTATGAAAAGCCTCTAGGTATACTGATTCTTCTGAGGAAGGCTGGAGGGTAGTCCAGCCACCATTCTGTTTAAGGATTTCTAGGATGTCCCTGAAGGAAATATCTTCATGGGGTGACTTAGGGGAACCTTCTCTCCATAGTCTGGAAGGCAGGTCCCCCTGTAGGGATGGGAGCCCGGAACTGAAATAGGCTCCTTTGGAACCGTGGTCCCATCCCGCACCAAGGAGGCCACCTCCAAAGCAGAAGCCAGGGTTGAGCTTACATATGCTGAAGCACTGAGGGGCATGTAAGGCTCCAAAAGTATCAAAGTTGAACCCAGTCCCTCAAAACCGGCAATGAAGCCCTGACCCCAGGAGGTCTCTGGTTCCGGCAAACTGGAAGAACTCAGCACAACTATTGGTGCCAGAGAAGGAGCTTTGGCTGAAACTGATACAGTTGAAGCTGGGAAAGTGAGTACCAGGGGCTCCTCCAAAATCTCAGCTGGAGTCAAAGGAAGAATAGGTAGAAGTGTGGAAGAAGGCAAGGTTCCAGAGCTAACAAGGCTAGGAACTATGGAAGGAGGTAATCCCCTCGCCATAAGGAGTTGGTCAACCAGTCTCATAATATCAGATTCAGACAAACTCTTGGTGGACTGAACAGAGGAGGCCGATGGAGATCTTGGTGGCCATGTCTCCAAAAAGGGACTGGGAGCATGGTTCACAAATGGATCCACTGATGGCGAGTAAGTTGTGCAAGGTAAAGTTCTTGTCTGAGGGTCCTTTGGTTTCAAGTGTTTGATTGGTACTGAAGGGGGTGTTGTCTGCACCAATACTGGTACTTAGGGCATTGATGCTAATGAGGTTGATGCCAATGGCACCAATGACTGAATATCTTGGCCCACCAGTGTCGAGGAGGTTGTAAGCACCATGGGGGATTTGGCCATTTTAAAAGGCAGTTCCGAGAAACATGTCGGAACCGAGTGACTTTGCTTTTTTGGTTTAGAAGAAGAGGAAGAAGAGGACAAACTGGCTTCTGTTTTCAGACCAGACAGGGCATCTTCGAAATCTGACATAAGAAACCCTTTTAAGATAAGTTTGCTTTTGCAATCTATCATGGTTCTGGAACTAAACCCATGACAGATCACACAGTTTTCTTGTAGATGGATCACACTGAGGCAATACAAACAAAAAGTGTATCCATCCAAGTTAGGCATTTTCATTTCACAGAAGTGCCTTTAGAGGGTTTGTCGTCCATAACAAAAAAACAAGGCCACCTTACACACAGACACACACACACACGTGCACTGTTGTACTAGAAAGAAAGTGAATAGAACTTTTTTTTAAGGTAAATAAAAGAGAAGAAAGGAAAGGAAAAGGGAATGTCAACAGTGGTATGTAGAGTTACCAGAAGGTAAAGGGGAGAAATTACCAATAATGGTACTTGAGATCATCTAATGGTAAAAGGAGAGAAAACACACTCAGTCACATACTAAAGACTATCTAATAGAAGAGCGGGGTACTATAGATAGGAGGAATTAAAGATAGAATACAGAAAAAACTGGCATACAGTTTGAAGAATAAGCTAACGCTCAAGACATTGCAGAGGACGTGTCTGGCATTACAAAGCAACAAACTAGATCTAAGGTAATTTGGAGAGGAACATTGTGGGTAGAGCTTAGCTCGAGAGTTTTGGAAGGCGCAAGCTGGAATAATGTCTGAGTCGGATCTGAGGCTCGAACCAAGCCCACAGTCAAGGATTATGTGAAGATTGACAACATCAGATCAAATCTTTAAACATGCATGAGTCAGACGAGGAAGTTTTCATTAGGATGACTACAAAGTCATTCATTTTATGTGTATTAATCATTTACAAAACCACAGTTTTTCTTTTTCTTCTTGACTTTCGTGCTCATAACCAAATCTTGAATAAAATTGCCATTGCTAAGTTTTTAACTGTATTTCCATAGCCATGCATAGCAGTGACTTCCTTTGCTGCTGTGCTGTTTGAAGTACTTCTCACACAGAACTTTGCACAGAGTGTACTACTTAGTCTTGTACTAGTGGATTCTAGTTTTATTTTAATTGCACACATATCCAGTTTTTCAGGTAACTCATCTGAAGGCTCAGATTTTCTGCTGCTCTTGCCAGTTTATCCAAGGTTGATTCAGGTGCTGATAGCAGTTTAGTCTTACTTTGTCATTTTTTTAATTCCTGACTCTCAACAATAGAACAAACAGTTCGCCAAACTTTCAGTCTTTAGCGCTGTGCTTTAACTCATTCTCACAACTCAATCAGCTCCTGCAAATGTTGCTTTCTAATGAAAAACAAATACCAGACATATGACAAATTATTTTCTGTCTCTCAGTCTTGCTTCAACTTGTCTTTAATGCCAGTCATATCAGTCCGTTGCTCTTTAGTAAGAATAATATATTAAATACATTAATAGTATCCCCTTCTGTTAGGCAAAGGAAAGTTGCAACTTGCATCTCTTTACTCTTTAGCTATAGCAGACAAAAGCAAAATGGCTTTTCATATGGACCATGTTCTTATTTTATTTGTTGGGCTGAAATTTTTTTATTTTCAGATTTGTTTTCCCTTTGAAGATTTTCAAAGTTAACTTTTTCATTCCTTTCTGTTTTGGTATAATATATATTTGTTATCAACATGTTTTGTTCAGTCATTTTTGTGCTTTTTTGGGTCAAAAGAAATGCTTATCCTGTCTGAAAGTTGCTAAAAATAGCAAAGTAGAGAAAAACTTGGTAAAGTACAAATTGTGGGATAGATGCAAAGATCCCATTTCTGACACCATGCACCATAGTGGTTATGAGGTTCAGATTTCTTTCATAACGTTACATATCTACAGACCAGATACGCACACCCAGAAGCCAGTAAATGAACAACTACATGCTTTACTATTATTGTACCAGTTAAAGAAGGAACCAACATCATGAGACATCCTGTATGCATGCTTGACCTTATGGGACACTTAAAGTCACACCAGACTACACATTAAAGTAACCGCCATATATACTGGTACCAGCTCAAATGCATTCATGCTTGCTGTGACTTGTTTGTTTTCTTTCTCTCCTCCATTTTCCCTAAGAACTTATCTGCATACATTGGCCATCCAAATTGATAGTATGTTGTGTTCAACCTCAACAGCTGTAATTCATAACCATATAAATAATGCACATTAATCAGAAAACATAAATATGACTTTAATAAAGTTTGAATGTTAAAGAAAATGTGACCCCTGCTGGGAGAGTGCTTACAACTGGTGCCTATGCACATGAGCAGTAGTTTTTAAATTAATTAATTTCCACTGCATCCATATTGCCTTTCTTCTTCTTTCTTTTAATGACTCAACTGTTGCCACTGCACAACATTTGCCAAGACTCTAAAACAGGTGTGACAGGCATTATAGGTTCATAGGACGATACTAGGCTATTGACCCAGAGGCCCTTATAAGCCTAGCCAAGAATTTACCCATGTTCCCACAAAGTCAGCACCTGTTTTCCCTGTCCAGCAGGGACACAGGTGGGATCCCAAGGGTATATTTTTTGTTTCCCATCCAGTCATTCAGGTTCCTCTTAAAGAGGGCTAGTGAGGTACTCTGCTTGACATGGAGAGAGAGTCTATTCCACAGATGGGGGTGTCATTGGGACACAAATCTATCCTGCCAAAAGTTCTATTAATGTTACAGACCAGGTTGAGGCCTTGCATGCAGGTTGCGCAAGTGGAGTTTGACTTACGGATATGCTGCAACTCCATCAAGGCTGAGTCTGAGATGGCCAGACATAGGTCACCTCTGAGCAGTCTGTACGAGACTGAGTAAAGGGACAGGGCTTTTAGCCTATCTGTATAGGATAGGTGTTTGAGACCCTGGATTTTCCTGGTCAGGAAGTTCTGTGGTCTCCCCAACTGCTGCATGCGACTGGCAAGGTACATGCCGAAGGGGCCACTGTACTCCATAATGGGTCTGAGGACATGCTTCTAGCACCAGTCATTAGTTTGGGTAAGGCCCTCTTGGAGGATGTTCACATCACTAGGGAAATTTATGACAGTGCCCAGACTGCAGTCATCTGCAAACTTGGTCAGCCACAGACCATTGGTTTTGGCTTGCACCTCAGAAAAGTATATCCCAAACAGTAGAGGCCCAAGACCATTCCTTGGGGTATGCCTCTCATTATGGATCTACTGCTAGAGGTGGCTTCCCCTATTTTGACTGAGTGGGTTCTATCAGTGAGCCAGTTAGCTATCCATTTGGTAACATACAAGCTGATGCCTAGCTGGGAGAGTTTATCTATTATGCCTGAGTGGGGAATAGTGTTGAAGACTTTGGCTAGGTCAAGGTAGGCGGTGTGCAATGTCTTCCCCTCATCCATGGCTTTGGTGACTGTTTTGAAGAAGGTGACCAAGTTTGCCAGGCATGATCTCTCTTTGACAAAACCAAACTGTGTGGGATCAAGCATTTGGAGGTTGCCAATGTCCTTGTTTATAAGGTCCATGATAAAGTGTTCCATGGTCTTGCAGATCAGGATAGTTAGGCTGATGGGCCTATAATTGCCTGGGTCGGTGGACCTTTGTGTAGAAGGATGACAGTGGCTGTCCTCCATTCTACTGGGATGAAGTCAGTGCACAGGCTTTGGTTGAATAACGTGCCTAGTGGTGCTGAGAGCTCTTGCTTGAGTAAATGTAGGACACAGCCAGGGATGTTGTCGGGTCCCATGGTGGCTGTATTTTTTGTCTTTGACAGGGCATTAATGACCTGCTCCCTGGTGATGAGAGGAGGGGGAGAGGTGCTGGGCATATCCTGGTTTACTGATGGGGGGGCAGTGGGGTGAAGTTTTCACTGAACTTGTCTGCCAGCAGGTTGGCTATATCTATGGTGTTTGTGTATGCTGTATTCTTACCACTAGCTCAGAGCAGATTTGGGAGTTACCTTTGAGATTGCAGATGTATGCAAAGAAAGCCTTGTGATTGTCCTTAGTGGATGTGGTCAATTTGGACTTGAAGACGGCCTTAGAGGATTTCACCAGTGACCTTATTTGCTTGTTTAGACAAAAGAGGGATTGCTTCCAGCTTAGTACCTGCTCCTTCTTGGTCCTGGACAGCAATTTTTTCCCTTTTATTATAGAGTCTGTTTATTGCTGCTGTCCTCCAGACAGGTTTACTCTTCCATGAGGAAGATGATTTGGTCCTGTCAGGTATTGCTGAGTCCATGCAGCTACATAGGTGCTCATATAGTTTTTTTGGTGTAGGCTTGGACATTAGTGCTTGTTCCATCTGAAGGGATGGTGGCTGTGAAGCTGCTTATACTTGCTCTCAGGAGGTTGCAGTCAGCTTTGGAAAAGTTTTTTTGTTCGACTCTGGCAAGGGGGGGGGGGGACAGGGGAGATGGTGACTTTGAAAGTGATTGCTTTATGGTTGGATCTTACCAAGGAGGATAACACTGTAGGGGTGCTACAATGGCTACTCATGTTGGTTAGCACCAGGTCCAGGATATTTTCACCTCTTGTGGGGTGTCGAACAGCTGATCCAATGCACTGGCACTGACGAAGTTGAAGAATCACTGGGCATTCGTGTTTGAGTTAGAATATGTTTTCCACTCTATGGTTGCATAGTTAAAGTCAGGGTAGAGGGTTGAATCTTGATGGATTCAAGTAAGTTCAGATAGGTGGAGTGGGCCTCCTGAGTCATGGTTGGGGGTCTGTAGCTAGGTATGATTTGAATAGGTGTTTTGTCAACATTTAACTGCACCTGGAATGTCTCCTGTGCATCATACTGTTTGACCAGCCTGGAGGTGTGTATGTCTTTGATAAATATTGAAACTCCACCTCTTTTGGCTTTGTAGCCCTCCATTTGGTGTCTAAAAGTATGGTAGGAGAAGTAACCTGGTAAGGCTGGGTTGCTGTCCACAGCTCTGAACCAGGTTTCAGTGACCACAAATTTCAGCATCTTCCAGAGTGAGAAATGCTTTCAATGAGTGCAGTTTCATGTTAAGACTCCTAGCGTTTTGCAGCATGACCTTTAAATTTTGTTTAGATTAATTTTTCATGTTGGTAATTTTGTCCTCATGACTTTGCCTAAAAAATGCACTACGGGGAGGCAAGAGCCTTTGACAGAAGCCTGAAGCCCAGGGGAGACAGATGAAGGCCATCTCTTTCAAAGCATTGTGGTCTGTCAGTCATGTCCTTCCAGGCTGTCAGGTACTGGATCCCCTTAGAATGACACCAGAAACTAAGTCAATTGTTAAAGTCAATCATTTTCTGGTTTGCATTGAGGCATCATTCTGGGTGAAGGTAGGATGTTGCTTAAGGCTAGGGACATACCTGCCTGGGACACATATTCAGCGAGCTCAATCATGTCTCTCTTCATATAGTTCAGAGAGGTACGGCTCAAGTCATTCACACCAACATGGAATATGACAGAGTCGTAACAGTACCTGTTGTTGACAGACTTGAGTGCATTAGTGATATGGCGGATTCTAGCACCTGACAAACAACTTACCGTGACTTTCCTCTTGTCTAGCCTGGTGAAGGGCACATCTGTGTGTCTCATGATAGAGTCTCCTATGACTAGTATGTTGAGTTTGTGGCTGGATCTTAGAGGCTGTGAGACACAGGCATGTGTACTATGTAAGGTGCTTGATGCGGTGGGTTGTGATGTACGTGTGTGCTTTTGCCTCAGAGGTCTCTTTTGTTTAGGTATGTTTTTGTTGCAAACCTCCACATATGTAGGAATGTACTGTACAGGTGTGGGTGGTGTTAGAGGTGTGGTGTTTGTGCAGACAACCTTCTCAGTGTCAGATGTACTGGCTTGTGATTGAGACAGCAAGGATTCTAGGTTCTTAATGTAATCACATCTCTTACATATTGTGATCCTAGGTGGTAGAAAAGGAGGGTTGTCCATGTACATGAGGCAGTTGCTACAATGTCTCAGGATGCCCATATCAACGAGACTAGCAGGAGAAATCACAGGAAATTGTCCCTCCATGGTTGCCAGAATCTGTGGAAGAGAGGTCAAAGACGGTAGACTGGGTACTATCAGAATAGAGTACCTATATTATAAAGCACAGAGCTGATGCTTACATGCTACGAATCAGCTATCAATAGATGAAAAATACAGATGAGTATATTTTCATTAACCTCTTCTTGGGTAAACAGAATCCTGATAATTAATCAAATATTATGCAAATATTTACATTATGATTTTTCACTGCTTTGCTGGTGTTCATCACAGCAATCTAACAAGTTTAACCTTCTATAGATCATTTTAATGTTAACCTACTGTCACTTTCACGTGAGGAAATGAACTTCAGAAATATCTGCTGTGTCTGTTTTGTGCCTCTGAATCTGTCTTGTTCATGTACTTTACGTACACTTAATCTTGTTTATGTTGCTTCCCACTAGGCCCTTTTTACTTCAGCAATTCACATTACCTGACTTTCCTTTATCATTTGTAACAAATTTCTGTTGTCAAGACTCAGATGCATGTTTTCTGCCACACACAAAGCTCCTTGCTGTCTGTTTACAGATGCATGCCAATCTCCACAAATTACTGATCACTTCTAGTAGTCACTAGCATTCAATGAAAAGGGCAAATGAACTGTATGACTCCATGCTAGTGATGTCTTACGTATGGGTCTATATTAGATAAACGAAAGTTCATCTTAGTGAACGCTCACATGAGAGAATATCCAGGTAGTCTAAACTGCAATTGTGGGGGGTGCACCCCCACACCCCCTGCTAAATATATATTCCAACTCCGGGATCACACTACAGTGAGGAAAGGGCAAATATTCCCATCTTCACTGTACTGTGATCTCACAATTGCGGGTTCGTGTTCCACAATATTCGCTCATGTGAGCGTTCGCCAAGATGAACTTTTGTTCATCTAATATAGACCCCTTACATATCATTGCATTATTTTACCAAGCTGCAACAGAGCATCTTTTTTCCAGAAACAACTCATCATATATACCACGATACATCCTAATGACGTATGCTTTTAACCAGAGTATTTAATCTTGCCACAGCTTATAAAGTGCACAGAGGAAATTCTAAAAGCTGATGAAGAAACATGTTCTTACCTACTGGGAGAGAGATGTGAATAAAGCTCAGTAAAGAATACTTTAAAAGACTTAAATTAATCCTAAAAACAACATTGACTTCTAGGAACAAGATCCAAGCCATTAATCAATTTGCTCTTCCTGTCCTAACTTATAGTTTTGGAGTAAGTGACTGGCCCCAAAAAGTGTTGGATAGATTGGATATTAAAACAAGAAGGATGCTTCATGCTCACCAAATGATTTATAAAAAACAGTGTATACCAAGATTATATATTCCCCATTCTGAAGGAGGGATGGGCCTCCTTGAAATTGATTACATGTATAGATCTGTAATCGTGGGACTCCACACATATCTACTGACCTCACAAGATCCAAATGTAGTGAAAGTTTTGAAACATGAGGAGAATAAATCTAAGATGACATCTCTGCTTAATTTAGCAGAAGCATGTCGATGTCAAGCAGGAATGGAAATCAAAACAGAAGTAAATAAAAACTAGGCAGCAACTGAATGTGCTAAAAAACAAAAGAAAGAATATAAGGTGAAGGACCAGATGAGAAGGCAAGAAATGTGGAAAACACATAAATATAGTTGCAAGTATAGAAAACTTCTGGAAGAGCTTTATGTTGATCAAGAAAGAATGCAGGAATGGTTAAGGAGAGATGAATTCACATCAAGAAATGAAAGGTTAATATTGGCAGCCCAAGATAGTGGGCTATGTACACTCTGGTTTGCAAAGTCCACTGAACATGTGGGAGAAACAGACATATGTAGGTTTTGTAAAACTGAATTGGAAACAGTCACACACCTTGTTGCTGGCTGCGACACACAAATGGCAGAAGGACTGTATACTGAAAGGCATAATAATGTGGCGAGATTGTTACACTGGAAATTGTGCAAACATTATGGTATCGAAGTGGCTGAAAAACACTGGAAAAATAAGCCACAAAGAATCATAGAAAATTATGAAGTTTATATCACATGGGATCACCCAATACCAACAGTTCAAAAGATAGATGCTAGAAAACCAGATATAGTGGTTCAAGAAAAGAAGACAAAAGTAGCATTGATCATTGAAATCGTCACACCCAGTGACTACAGTGTCCTGCATACAGAGAGACACAAAGTCATAAAATACCTTGATCTGCAGGCAGAAACGAGAGCCATGTGGAAAAAAGACACCCAGACAGTTCTAATAGTAGTAAGAGCAACGGGTCTTATTAAAAAGAATTTATAGTCATATTTAGATATGCTACCAATTCATGTAACACCGTACGAATTGCAGAAGGAGTCATTACTGGGCACATTGCAGGTGCTGCGAAGAGCACTTTTGGCTAACATCTAATTTCATGACCTTTAATCATATTTTGACTTAGGAATGGGGTCCATTCCACTCATGGTATTAGAAACCCAAAAGACTTAGAGAAATAAAAAAAGAGAGACCATAACTAGAAGACAAAAGTAAGATCTCTTACTGCTTTACCTCAGCAGTAATACAGTTGTGGTACAGTTAAATGGTCCAGAAAAGCTACCTTTCTTCATCTGGTTTTGTGAATTCTTTTACTGATGGCTTGCTAATTAAACCAGAAATTACTTTCCAATCTATATGTGTGTGAGTGTGTGCATGTGTATTCAGAAGTGTATCTAAAGTATTTAATTAAATGCCCAAGATGTTTATACACAAAAATGTTGACTACAGTGCTACAAATGCATTTCATGGGTCGAAATACACTATGTAGCCTCATGCTTTAAAATATTATGATTTATGTAGATGCAGCAAAGTTATCCCTTCCCTGTAGTAGTATATAGCTTTCTGGATAAACAACTGCATTTAAGAATGTCTTCAATAATATGATTTGTCACTTTGCATACCTGCCACAGATCAAAGCCAATTGCACCAATGTTATAGTATCTGTAAACATGGGAATCAGGTATATACTCAGGATTCTCAATTTCTGGATGAACCCATTTTCCCTTGTAGTTAGGATTTTCAATTTTACGTGGTTTCCATTCACCCTGTATGAAAAATATATAAAATAAGAAACAGATTAAATTTATTGTACATATTGCAGCACAGTTACACCTCTGTGAGAAAGAAACAATTATTTGTTTTTCAAATGCAAAAAAAGTAGAGCTGTGTAAGTAATGTTGCCATAACAGTAGATGTTTGAATGATAACTGACCTTCTAATCCTGCTAAAGATGTAACAGCCAGCCAGCTTCCAAAGTTTCAGGACACCTTCCACATGCCAAACCTTTAGTCAGATCGAGATGAGCTAACTAAACAGTCAGGTTTAGGCTCCAAGTCCTACAGCACTTTCATGCTAACAGAGAGAGGGAGGTTAAAGACCCGGGAAAGACAATACTAAGAAAATAAAAATAGATGTCCACACCTGGGTATAAAAAAAAACAAAAAAACATACAAAAACAGGGGGGAGGGTGGAAGGATGGAGGGAGTGGCTACTGCAGCAGAGATCACCATTATGGTAAGTTTATTTACCCAACTGTACTATGTTCTTCATAAGAATCACTGTTGCAGTAGCCTTAGCACTATGGGTAGATTACTATGGAAGGAGGAAAATGAAGCTCCAGGAACCCCTGGAGAATGGTCTTAGAAGACCCTGTCCTAGACCTGGAAAAGGAATGTAGTTTATACTGCTTTGTAACACTATGTACAGACAAACAAGCTGCTTCTTCTAGAATACTTCTAGAATCCAGTCCTTTCCAAAAAGCCACATATACAGCCAAGGCTCTGGTAGAATTAGCCTTGAACCTGCCTGGAATAGTTTTGTTGTGGTGCATGTGACAAAAAGTAATAGCTTGAGGCAACCATTTGGAAATAGTCTGTTTTGACAACCGTTGTCCTCTTTTCTTACCTTCACAAGAAATGAACAACTGATCAGAAGTTCTTAAAGATTTTGTTCTGTCAGGATAGTACCTGAGTTGACTGTGGACATCCAAAGTATGGTTATCTTCTCTCTCTCTCTTTTATTGAGGTTCCTGAAAAAAGACAGGTAGTCGGATAGCTTGGCATAAGGTAAATTCTGTTACAACTTTAGGCATAGATTAAGGATTAATTCTTAAAGAAGCCCTATTGTTGTGGAAAATGAGATAAGGTTGATCCACCATAAGAGCCTGCAACTCAGATACTCTTCTTGCAGAGGCTGGAACAATTAATAAGACTGTTTTCCATGTGAAGAACCTCAAGTCTGCCTGAAAAGCTGTTTCAAATGGAGCACAAGTTAGTTTTTCTAACACAAAATAAAGATCCCAAGGAGAAGACAACTGTTTTCCATGAGGTTTTTCATGCAACACCCCTTTCAAAAACATTTTCACATAAGGCAGCATTGAAAGAGGAGAGAATCTAGGGGAGAATCTGTGGGCAGACATTCTGAAATGGCTGACAAATGAATCTTAATTGAAGAGTAAGACAAGCCATAGAAAAGTAATACACAAAAATTGTAGAACCGGAGAAACCCTCCTCCTGAATGGGTGCTGGTTCTTTTCTTGACACCAACTAGAAAACTGTTTTAATTTGCTAATATATGATTTTCTTGTAGCAGGTTTTCTTGCTTCCATTAATACCTGATGCATGTCCTTGAAAAATGATGCTTAAAAGTTATTAAAACTATATCTTCCAGGCAGTCAGTTGTAGTAATTGGTGGTCAGGGTGTATCAAACACCCCTGGTCTTGTATGAGTAAACAAGTGTGTGAGGAAGTTTGTGGTAATTGACCCTAGACATTTCCAGAAGAAGGGAGAACCACTCTTGCTTGGGCAAGAAGGGAGTCATCACAATGATCTATGAGGAGTCCTTGCGAATCTTCAGAATTACTCTGGATATTATTGCAAAGGATGAAAAAGCATACAGGAACATTGACTCTTATGAAGCAATGTTTGTGAAAGCACTTACTCATTTTTTTTTAAGATTGATAAGATAAATGTTTTGCCTCTCTGTAGTTCCTGGTTGGTGTTTGGTTGGACTATAGTTTCCTGTTATTTGCTAGAATTTATGTGATACTCATTTTGTGTTTAGTTCATACAGGAACATTCCTGTCCATGAAAAGAAAATGTATCTGTCTTCCAGGTCTGCTTGCACAGAGTCCTGGAGCAGAATTTTGCCAACTGATTGTTTATTGTATAGACAAACAGATCTGTTTGAGGTGTTCCCAACAGATGGATCAAACCTTGGTTCCCAACAGATGGAGCAAACCTTGGAAGACCTTCTAATTCAGTTTCCATTCTCAGTGTTTTTCTTGGTCTTGCTTAGCTTATCTGCCCCACAGTTTTGCTCTGATGGTATATAAGATGGCTGTAAAGTGAGATTGTGTTGAAAAGATATATCTCAGTCTAGCTGGCTCCCCTTGCTTATTTATATACCATATCACTTGGTATTCTCTGTAAACACCTGTGGAGATGCCAGGGGTCACAGATGACTGAGAGAGTTGGAGACATTTATGATAGCCATCGTCTCTTTTATGTTTAAGTATTTTAGCCTGTATTTCTGTTCCAAAGACCCTCACTTTTATTCCCATTGACACTGGGACCAGAAATATTCTTGAATAAATCCTTTCTCCTAACTGATGAGAAAGTACAGTTTCTAATGGCTCCTGAGTAAGCACATGTTGAATGACAAGACAGAAAAGGAGAGTTTGGCCAGGCTACTGAGGAAGAATCCCCAGAAAAATTGGGAGATACTCCCACAGCCACCTGTAGTCTTGACAGATTTTTCTTAGAACCCATGTGTCTAAAATAATAGATTGCCAGAGAAGGAAATGGATATATATTTTTTTCATACATATTAGATGGTCCTTTATTTTTGAAGGTTCCTGCTTTCTATTTGAAAACTCCTTCTCATTGCTTTTTAACATCTGTTTAGCAGAAGATTCCTGTGACTATTTATCCTGCTTTTTAAAGAAAGTTGTAGTGTGAGTGTTGAGTCCTTGATAAACATGGAGAAGGAGGGCTGGAAAATCAAAGCTATCTGTTTAATCAGCTTCCCTCTATCATCACACTTTTTAATAACTTCTGCAGCAGAAGGTCCCAAAACTAGTTTTTGATCCTGTGGCAGATTTTTAGCATGCAAGCAGGCAAACCTCCTCATATCAGTTTCAGTGGCAACAGCTCTGTAAGTGGAATCAGCAGAGACAAATGCACATGTCAAACAGTGGATAGTCACTTGAGACCCAAAAAAGACCAAGTTACACAAGGTAGATTTTCCTCACAGGAGGAATCCTATGCCAAAATAATCCACATTCTCAGAAGAGGCAAGCATAAACTTCAAATATGATCTTAACAGCTGAGAATTCTAAAACAAATGTTACAGAAGAATACAGTTAATTAAATGTCTAGCAGTAGCTGGATTCACTAAAGCAATAGCTGCTGGATCAGATTTAGGATGTCTGTATAAAAAATCTGTATAGTCTGTCTGCATTTTTAGGGGTAGCAGGCTAACTGTCAGGAGAACTTGCAGATTGTGTCAAAAAATATCTTAAAAAGCAGGCAAAACTGGAGGAACAGGAGTAGATTCTGGAAATACCAGCTGTAACAAATCATAACACTTTTTGAGAGACTGAGAACCATTACTGTTTTCTCACTAAAATAACTGATTCAATCTGGAAGTAGTTTCAGAGAAGGAAAATCTCTCCTCAGAAGCTGAATCAGAAATCTCTGGTGACAACACATAATCTGTCCCTTCAAGTTTAGAGGTTCAAGGTCTTGAATCTCTTCAGAAAATGAAGAATCCCATTTTTTATTACCAGAAACAGCCGTACAAGAAGGACCAAGAACCTGCACTAAACCCAGAGCTAAGCCCAACAGATTATTCCTGTCCAGGGTCACTCAGACAGAAGAAGAAAAAGACGACGTATATTTTAACTATATTTTAACTTTTGTTATTTATGACAGGAATTTCTGAAGAAACAAATCCAGATTTGCCAGCAATATCCTCTTTAGAGATGGTCGCAATGTTCTTGCTAGGCATTATCTGCCCCTCTTCTCAGGGCTGACAAAAGTGACTCTCTCTTGCACTCCAAGGGCACTCCAGAGTCACAGAGAATGGCTCTAACCCCGAGTCCATATTAACTATAAGGACTATACCAATGGGACTATAGGTAAAAGATGAGTTGTCCAAGGAACCAGCTTTGGCCACAGCAGAGTCACTCACCTGTGGTGGATGCACTTCAGCAGCCTGCTGTGATGCAAAGGTTGTTAAATAATTCTCTTCCTTTTGTGGTTGGAAGAGGGAAAAGCCAAGGAACTGGTAGGTTGTTTCATGCTCAAGCCAAAAAAAGTAGCTGATTCCCAAGGAAGCCTAGCAGCAACAGTCAGTACACATGAAAGTTGTAAAAATATTTTTCCCCATTAAAACACAGTAAAAAAAGTACTTTAAACACTTACCCAGCCTCCAAAAGTAAAATGACGCAAGTATCACCACAGAAAACATAGTTTAAAATACGTTTTAATAACTTTTTACTACAAAAGTAAAACAAGTAATTTATTTATTATTTATTTATTTATTTAACATTTGTTAACCGGCAAAGACCAACTGGACACAAGTCCTTTTTTCAGCAGAAGCCCAAGAAGAAAAGCTCCACATAAAAATAAGCTAATACAACACAGATATAAGTAGAGTGTAATAAATAATAAAACCACAATAAAATATACATTATGGGACACGGTGTCATTAAAACATAGTACTAGATATCACTACAAACATAAACCAGGTCGCAGCTAGGATAAATGTACTGTTGGTAAAACAAAAAAGTCAGTATTTCCACAAACAGCATCCAACAGCACAGCTAAGGGTTCAGGAAGATATAAATCACAGTTCAGTCTATAAAATCACACAAAAAACTTTATTCCAACAGGTAAGCACTTTCATGGTGTTGCCACCACTTCTTCAGATCATTATGCTATCAACAATCACTTATTTCCAAATATACTAAAATGTTAAGGTCAATAATCAATCATGATTAAAATGAATTTTGTCACACCCATATACCAATTAAGAACTTGCAGCTTCTTACCCTAAAATAATATACATATTTTCAATGTATAATAAAATATATGCAAATATAAAAAAAGTGTGTTTTGTTGGATGCTGTTTGTGGGAATAGTACTAGATATTGTTTGTGTTTATACGTACGATTAGTAAGAATGACTCTCAAATAGTATCAGCATTAGGAATATGCTGGATTAGTCAGGAGCCATACACGGATATATCCAGTTTTTGGATAGGTGAGTTTTCAGTAAAGCTTTAAATTGTGGTGAGGTTGTGGTAGATATTATACTAGGAGGTAAAGTATTCCAGATTTTAGCTATACAGTTGGAGAAGAGGGCTTCTCCAGCCTGATTTTTGGCAATGGAGACTTTTGTCAGGGATTTTTTATTGGATCGTGAAGTTCTGGTACTGGAGTATGGTTGTAATAGATTTCGCAGGACAGGTGTCTTTTCTTTATTATAGAGTAATTTATGGGCCATGGTTAGTTGGTTGTAAAGTAGGAGTTGAGGAAACTCTTGCCATTTGAGCTGTCTTGGTTCATAGGTTGGTACTAGGCTATCAGCCCTAGGGCCTATACAAGCCTAGCCATAACAATTCCCTGACTATTTCTTCCCACAATATTTATACTTCCCTGGACCCCTGTCTAGCAGGGCGACTGATGTGATCCCCGGGGTGAATTTCCTATTTCCCATCCAATCATCAAGGTTCCTTTTGAAGCGGGCCAAAGAGGCGCTCTGTTTGACATGTATGGACAGTCTATTCTAGAGTCTGGGGAGTCTCTGGGTCAGGAACCTATCCCTTCAGCATGTTTTGTTCATTGTGATGTACTGTAATGAGACCTGGAGTTTTTGTTGGCTGCAAATCTTACAATTTTATTATAACATGTTTCAAGTTTTGTGAGGTCAGATTTCCTAAATTTGGTGAGAATCGGTGATGCATACAGAAGGGTTGAGATTAAGTGTGTTTGAGCTACGGTGGCTTTAGTGTTGTTTGTAAAGTAAAGTTTATTCCTATACAGAGTACCTAATTTTTTGTGGACTTTTTTATGGTTTGAGATCTGTGGAAATCAAATTTCATGTTATTGTCTATTTTAACACCTAATAGCTTCATATGGACAGTGGGTGAAATTATGGTTTTATTGACAGATTTGATAGTGAATGAGGAGGGGGCTGTTTTAGCTTTGGTATGATGAAATAGCATAAGTTTTGTTTTGTTAGGGTTCAAGATGTGGTGGGAGTTAGCCAGTTTTCGATTGTGAGAAATGAGTTTTGAGTGAGCACTTGTAATTCTTGAATAGTAGGGGCAGTGCAAATTACTGTGGAGTCATTGATGTACTGAATTAGGGGTGCCTGTGGGACTGAGGTGTGGAGGTTATTTATGAATAATGAGAAAAAGAGGGGACTTAGTATAGAGCCCTGGGGACACCTATGGTGGTAGGTAAAAGGGGTGATAGATCTCCTTGCCATTGTACTGCTTGCTGTCATCCGGACAAATAGTTTTGGAACCAGTCAAGTGAAGATTGGGAAAAGTTTAGTGAAGAAAGGGTGGTAAGGAGTTTGCTGTTGGAGACCATATCGAAGGCTTTTGATAGGTCTAAGAAAATAGAGGATATGTATTTGTGATGGTTTCTGTATTGATTTATTGTGCTGGCAAAAGATAACAGGGCAGTGGTTGTACTGTGGTTTGGACAGAAACCATGTTGTGACTGAGTTAATAGGTTATTTGTTTGCAAGTAGTGCATAAGCTGTGTGTGGACAATTCTCTCTAATATTTTGGACAGTGGGGATAAGATCGCAATAGGTCAGTAGTTGGCTAGGTCAGTATAATTGCCTCCTTTGTGGAGTGGGATTATGTGCAAAGTTTTCCATAAGGCTGGAATTTTCCATTCCACTATGGATCTGTTTATAAGAAGTTTTATTCACTTCTGTTTAAAAGTGAATAAAAGTCAAATGACAATCAATAAAGCATTTTGTCCAGCTTAAATAAATACGTTTTGCAGAAAATTAAAGTTTTAATTAAAAAAAAAAAAAAAAAAAAAAGTAAAATGTAAGGTTTTTCTCCCTGAAGAGAACTTACATACCCAGTAATGGAATAGTGCTAGACAAGCATTGATGCTTGAAAGCACTCAGAGGAGTGCTCTCTTTCATGGCAGGAAAGCTCTGAAGAGCTTGGTGCCCAAATCTAACTTTTACCCAGCTCAACGTGAGCTGACTGGGTGTATATCACAAAATCGAAACGTGTTACCATCGAACGCAAGAACATCGAACTGGTAACCGCGAAAATCCAAAACTCCGAAACTGAGAACACTGAATTCTTTCCCAGGGAAAGAATTCAGTGGGTCATTTCCATAGCTTCGCTATTTCCTCCATTGTGGTGCAATCTCGGAGTTGGTATATTTAAGTAGAGGGGTGTGGGGGGGGTGAAGCCCCCCACATTAGACATAGCTTGTAGTGTTTGCGTGTTTTGTGTTTTGTGCTGGAAGAGTGATTTTTTTTCCCAGTGAAAAAATTCACTGTTCTCAGCTTTCGGAGTTTTGGGTTTTCGCAGTTACCAGTTTGATGTTCTTGTGTTCGATGTTATCACGTTTCGATCTTGTGATATAAACCCAGCTGACGGTAATGGATTAGGTGCATGGTTGGTGCCCTGAAGCTTTGGATGCTGGCCGACTGTTATGGATATAACCCATAAAGCTAAGGCTATTGCAGTAGTGATCCTTTGAAGAACATCTATAGTTAGCCTGGCAAAACATGTTTAGGGAAAAAGTGATCTCTTTTGCTAGATGGGGCAATAACATGCAGCATTTGAGGCTTCCAGAGTGAGATTCAGTTCCTGAAAACCTACCAGGGAAGGATGGTTGGGCATCTGATGGACATGCCTAAGAGAGTGAAGTAAAAGCCATAATCTGTCCTACAAAATGGCATTTAAATAAACAAAGATGACAATGGAGGAAATTAAGGGAATCAGACTTAATGTAAAACATATCATCTTACAGTACCTGCAGTCAGCAAGTGGCATTTAAAGCAAACCATTAAACCCCATACTGCACAAGGTATTAATTTACTATTTCTCTGCACATCATGAAAAATCATCTGAGGCTCCTCTTCTTTACTGATGCTAAACTCCATTAGGTTTGAGGATAAGGAGCTGAAAATAGTTAGACATTCCTATAAGGGATTCATAGAAGAGAAGAAAATTAAAGTAATTAAAAAGAAGGGTATTGTCACTGGGCATGGCAGGTGACAAAAGAGAGCTATATGCAGTAAACAAGCATGTTAGGTTAAAAACAAATAATATCACTAAAAAAAAAAAAAAAAAAAAAAAAAAAAAAACCTGGCCGTGTGCCACAAAAGGGCATGTATTGAGCTACCATACTATAGAACACTTATGGACTGTTGGAGATAGACTACCAATGTGTAACATCAATCTCTCTCAGTCTCTATAGCTATTAAACAGTCCCTGCCTCCATTTCAGGTGCACACCGCAGAGAATGCTTTCACCTCTGTCAGTCACAGTGACCTTTCAATAATCCTGCACCTCTTCATCCCTGTGTCAGAAACTGAGAGACTGATAAAACAGTACAGGGCCATATTTGTGAACAGAGGTAAGTCTCATTTTATTTGTAAATAAGACTCCACTCCTGCAAAGCCCATAACTCAGCAGAGGACAAATGAAGACATGCCTAAAATGAAGCAAAATTCACCATATCATCAGTGTAAAAACTACTCATTGCAGTGTACTTTGATTTTATATCTTAGAGATTAGTTCTATGTATCAAGGATTAGTTTTATTATATGGATTGGTTATAAGGCACACACTGCTCTAGGAAGTCAGGAAAGAAACCTCAGTCTCATGTAGCTTCAAATCACTACATTTTTCAGGCATACAATATATTGACATTTTCTTAAAAAGATATTATAAGTATTCGGAAACACTAGTGTATTACATTTCCTACACATTTAGCATTAAGTGCTTACATGGCATACCAGATACATGTTCTCGTATGTCTTCCACTTTAGTGATTGCATCAGCTTCCCTTCCCTTCCCTGGTATTGTCTAGGCTGCAGTATTCATTTTAGTATGCCATTTATGTCATTAAATAGCCCTTACACAGGAAATTGAGATAGTTCTTTTTCTGAGATGGTATATCTTCAACAAACTACAAAGTTCATGGGTTATTGGTCTTCTTCTGGTTAACTAGAGAGTTGTCTCATTTCACTTTCTCTCATCTTGCTCTATGACTGCTTGTTTTATAATTACTGGTGTTAAAAAGGCTGGAGGACATAACCCTGGTTTCATACCTGAAGAAAGTCTGTGGATTGTTGTGAGCACATTCTCCCATACCACAGATGTACTGGTGTGAGCACATTCTCCCCTTACCACAGGTGTGTTGGTGTGAACATATTCTCCCCTTACCACAGGTATGTTGGTGTGAGCACATTCTCCCCTTACTACAGGTGTGCTGGTGGGAGCACATTCTCCCGTTACTGCAGGTGTGCTGGTGTGAGCACATTCCCCCTTACTACAGGTGTGCTGGTGTGAGTACAGTCTCCCCTTACCACAAGTGTGCTGGTGTGAGCACATTCTCCCTTTACCACAGGTGTGCTGGTGTGAGCACATTCTCCCCTTACTACAGGTGTGCTGGTGTGAGCACATTCTCCCCTTACTACAGGTGTGCTGGTGTGAGCACATTCTTCTATTACCACAGGTGTGGTGTTGTGAGCACATTCTCCCCTTACCACAGGTGTGCTGGTATGAGCACATTCTCCCCTTACCACAGGTGTGCTGGTGTGAGCAAATTCACCCTTACTACAGGTGTGCTGGTGTGAGCACATTCTTCCATTACCACAGGTATGCTGTTGTGAGCACATTCTCCCCTTACCACAGGTGTGCTGGTGTGAGCAAATT
This sequence comes from Protopterus annectens, assembly GCF_019279795.1. Lineage (NCBI taxonomy): Eukaryota > Metazoa > Chordata > Ceratodontiformes > Protopteridae > Protopterus > Protopterus annectens. Next base: position 1,451,630,908 of record NC_056744.1, on the reverse strand, counting down.
TTCCGCTTACCACAGGTCTGAACATACTAAGGTCATGCAAATTTGCCTCTTTTCTGTGTTTTCCACCTAATTTCACTTTGTCCTGCAAGCTGGTACATGTGATCAGGCAATTTTCAATCAGCTTTACCAGCTTTTTTGACTGCAAAATGTTTTATACATACATATTACACGCACACACACACACACACACACACACGTGTATATATATATATATATATGGGTCTATCTGACTTGGTCGACATTTCATTTAGTCGACAATTCATTTAGTCGACATTTCAGATAATCGACAAGCTTTTTAAGTGGGGGGCTTCGCCCCCCACACCCCCCAAGTGGGGGGCTGTGCCCCCCACCCCCCCCCCTAAATATATATTCTAACTCCAGGGTCGCACAATTTTGGGGGAGGGGGCAAAAGCTTGTCGATTATATGAAATGTCGACTAAATGAATTGTCGACTAAATGAAATGTCGACCAAGTCAGATAGACCCATATATATATATATATATTTATATATATAAATATATATATAATTATATATATAATATATATATATATATATATATATATATATATATATATATATATGCATACACTAAATTAAATAAGGTAATATTTATATCATTACCATGAATAGTTTTCCCATTATCAGTTAAAAAGCAACATCTTGGAGAACCTTGGTCTGAAATAGTGATGTAGTATCTTTGGCATCTTTACACACTAAGTTATTTTAACTAATAGACTAGCCTAGCCTACATTTACAATGTTTGCACTGTTAAATGGAAGTCAGCCTATGCTATGCTTACATTTCTCTTTGCCTACTGTTATTACTATAGTCAATTAATTTTACCCTTAGCTAACTTAGTCCCAAGTGGAACATTTAGCCATCACCTCCTGAATGTCTGATTTTAGTAGAAATGTCTATATGGTTTTATACTCTGCTCTTCCCTTCTTGTTATTGTCCAGTAAGGCACCTATGGATCTAGTTACCATCTATTCTGTTCTTCCTGGTCACCTCTCTGATGTTATTCTTGCCACAGTATCTCTGTTTATCCTATTTTAACTACCTCCTACACACTTTAGTGTGATCACCGTCCAACAACAACCTCTGCTCTACTATGCTCACTATTCTTTCCGACTCTGTTTCCTGTTTCATGTTATTGACCTTAACTGCTTAAAGCCTCATAATCTCCTTTATATCCCTAGCTGCTTAATTTTCTTCATTTACCGAAACCTTAATCCATTAACTCTGGTTAACTGCTTTCTGTCCATTTTTCTTAAATACTGAGTCCTCATAGCCTTAACCCACACTCACCTGATTGTATATGATTTTTCCATCTGAGTCTAGACTTTGAGAAAGGCCCATCCATGACACAACACATCAGCTGTTAAATATTTACTCTTAAATAAGAGCCTTAGATTATTTCCATCAACACACTTTTCATTTTTTTCTTCAGTGTCCTACTGTCTGTCTGAATAACAACCTGAAGCCCAGCTACTACTTCCAGCTGTCTCACTCTTGTTTTCAGCTCCATTAAATTCAACTAATTATTTTGCCCTCATCTTTCTGAGCACAAACCGGTTGTCCCAGAACAATAAATTGTTAAATCTCACCTTTACCTTACTCCCTGTAACTCGGTGAATAACAGGTCATTAAATCCCAGCTTATTCTACTCGCTACAGCATAGGCTCATAGGTAAGCACTAGGCTAGCTGCTCTTGCAGGCCATTTTAAGCTTAGACAATTTCCCTTTTGGTGCTTGAATTAACCTATCCCATTTGGTGTTACAGTTGGCTTGCCCATCCCATTTTCAATAAGTATAAATTACCCCTAGTGACAATAACTGGGATCATACCACAGATAATTAGAGGGACCCACGCATGAGATAAAGCATTTGGAGCTACTTCTGTCTATTAGTAGTACAGGGGCAGTCCTGGGGTAAATTTTCTGTTTCCTATCCATAGATCTAAGTTGTGATACCATATGGACAAGGATGAGCAGTACTTACGTATTATTGCAACCATGTTCCAAATGTGTTTCTCACACACACACACACACACACACACACACACACACACACACACACACACACACACACACACACAGGCAATTTAGAGGATCACCAGTTTCTGATGTGGGCAATGTATTGCCCTTCATATTGTTCCTTAAGGGCTCTGTTTCTCTACATTTCCAAATGCACTTAAAACTGAGAAACCATTTTTTTTTTCTTTCAAAATTAGTGGAGTTTTATAATCAAGCTGGCTTTCAGTTGTTAAGCTTCCTTATGAAAAATACTCGTAAATGTTTAGAGCAGTTAAAATATACTGTTGTTAAGGCTGATGAGCACTTTAACAACATGTGTATGCAGTTTCCCAACTTATGGAGCAAATATGAAAACACTTTGAAAAATAATGAGACTGAAACGTTTGGAACGTGGTTTTGATAATATGTTAAGTACTGGATGAGCTTTGTTTTACGTGGACAGAGAGTCTGTTCCAGAGCAGTAATATGCTCTCCTAGATATACCTGTTCCTCAAAACCTTCCTGTTGATGGTACAGAAGAGGTTTACATTTCTAGACTGAGTATTTCTGATGCTATATGACTTGCTGATGTGCAGTAAATCCATCAGTACTGGATTGAAGGATGCTTTGTATGCCAGACACAGGTCACTTCTTAACAGTCTGTAGGATACTGAGTACCGTGATAAGGCTTTGAGTCAGTCCCATGTAGAACATATTATTTAGGCCTTGTAGCCTTTTAGTAAAGTATTTCTGTGAGTGTTCCAGTTATTGCATGTGTCTGGACAGATACATACCAAAGGGGGACAATGATGTCCCTAAATCCAGACACAATCCCTTTGTTTATAAGCTGTGCAATACAGAAGGGCTTTCTTACGACAATGGACACTTGTTAACTGAAAGATCACTATCCACATAAGTTCCCAAATACTGAACATCTAGGTCAACTCTTAGGGGCATATTGTCAATGCGATAGTTCCCTGGAGTAGACGACTTCCCAAAGGATACGCTAATGCATTTTTTGGCACCAGTTATTTATTTGGGACAAACCTTCCTGCAGGATGGCATATAACTACTCCTAACTTGTAGTCATCTGCAAACTTAGTCACCCAGGGTTCCATGGTATTGTTATTTGCTTTAGACAAGTAGATTCCAAACAGGAAAGGTCCCAGTATGGAAATACACAGACAACTGGTGACATACTGCACTAAAATCAGGATGGTATTGTCAAGTACTCCAAAAAAATGAATACTTTGGAATTACCATTCCAAGAGGCCTACCAGATCATTCTAAACGATTCTTTCTCTATAGAAAATGCATTATTTTTTCAAGTAATATTAAATAAATGCTACTAAGAAGAAGCAAGATTTGTGTGAACTTTAGCTGCTTATTTAAATATACAAATTCAGTTTCATAAAATTTCATAACGATGGCATCTTTACCCTGTGGGCTGGATTTCGAATCATTGCAGGCTCCCACACACCATCCATTTCATCATCCCAGTCAACTGGTTTCCTTGCACTTCTATCAGGAATTTCTTCTGGCACATCCCAGCCCTGTGGATGTTTAAAAACAGTTGATTTATGCATTTTGGTAGCAATAAATGATAACATGTAAACACACAAACTCTTACTGTTTTTGCCTTATTCTGTTTCTGATATGCAATTGTTCTTTGGCAATTTTCTGATAGATTAATACAATACAACAAGAACATTTAATTTGAAACCCAGTAGTATAAGCAGAAAGTTGAAATTACTAAAGACCTGCACTGATTCAGCGGATCACAGATTCCAGCTACAATGAAAAAAAAAAAACAAAAAAAAAATAGTGGCCCTATGTCACAGAAGGACAAAGCTCTTACTACCCCCTAGATGACTTATATTTGACTAGAGGCACAGTGATGGAGGTGTCACAGGGGGATGAAGGAGGTGATCAAATGATATTACCGCACGCATCTTGGGGGAAGGGTGACAGCCTAGACTCACTGCAATAAAGCAGAGCTACATGTCTGGTGAACTCCGTGCTGCAGAAGCACTATGCTGCTTAGTCACGAGGTCATTGCACATGTGCAGAAGTGTGCATGCACCTCCCAATGGCAGTGATTATAGAGCCTGCAAGGCTGCAGTGGGCAGTGGGAGTTAAGGATTTCTCCTCTACAACAGTATGATTCTGCACCAGCATCCTTGATCACCCCACATGTGGTTTGGGATGAGCCTGGGAGACGCTAAGGTGGGTCCTGTACACTCTGCAAATGAAAAAAGGAGCTGGTAGCAGCTGATGGTTAGCTGCAGGGAGAAAAAAAGGAATACACAAAAAATGATCAGTGAGATCACTCTTTGAGCTGGAATTCTTTACAGAACAGAAATGGTTATGCCACAATATGGGGAAGTGTTCTAGTGCATGCAACCTAAGAACATGTTTGTGTATATTACAATAGTAAATTACCTCACTATACCAGTTTAAACAAAACTCTTTTAGGTGACTAATGCTCTCAACTAATTACAAAATTAACATGACATATACTAAATAAGTCATGTAATTCTGTCCCAGAAATATACTACAGATCATCCACAGTATCTCTTCATAATATGTAAAATACAATGCAGTTTCTGCATACTAAAAAAAAGTAAAACCACTCTTTTTGTTTTTCATTTACAAATTCATGAATATCATAAAAAGTAATCGAAGAAATGCATTCCGTCTAGATTACAGAAAACTGCATTTGAGGATGTAAGGTGGCACAAACATAAAATGAAGAGTCGTCAATTTAAGTTGCTCAATGGTAGCTGGGGAGGTTCCACTCCTATGCTGTGAAACCCAGCTACTATAATACAAACTACTGCACAAAAATACTTATTGTAGTGCATATAACGTAGTACAAACACAAACTACTACACAAAAATACTTATTGTAGTGCATATAACATGTAGTACAAACACAAACTACTCAAAAAATACTTATTGTAGTGCATATAACGTAGTACAAACACAAGCTACTCAAAAAAATACTTATTTTAGTGCATATAACATGTAGTACAAACACAAACTACTGCACAAAAATACTTATTGTAGTGCATATAACGTAGTACAAACAGAAAATATTGCTGAAAAATACTTATTGTAGTGCATATAACATGTAGTACAAACAGAAACTACTCCACAAAAATACTTATTGTAGTGCATATAACATAGTACAAACACAAATTACTGCACAAAAATACTTACTATAGTGCATATAACAGTACAAACTACTGCATAAAAATACTTACTGTAGTACATAATTTCATGTAGTTGTTGTTGTTGTCTTTCGGCATTTCTTGGTTAGGGGTCGCCACAGCAGAACTCTGGTCCGCTAATGACTGGCAGTAGATTTTCACAAACGCCAAGGTGCCAGCTTGACATTCAACCTTCAACGAAGGCACACCCATTTACGCATGTCTTTTGAAAGCCCACTCAACCACGGGGAGGACATGCAGATGCCACACAAAAGAACTCGCCGCACTCCAACCGAGAATCGAACGGGAGAACCTCTTGCTGTGAGGCAACAATGTTACCGCTGCATCACCACGGAAGTAGTACATAATTTTATGTTGTACAAACACAAAACACTACATAAAAATACTGTAGTGCATATAACGTAGTACAAACACAAACTACTGCACAGACATACTTAACTGTAGTGCTTATAACATGCAATCACCTGTACTCGACAATAAGCTAGCTATGTACAAATGTCATATGTCCAAAATTATATAAAGCAGTGTTTAGCTTCTCCCTTTACTTTATTTTACTGTATTCATCTGAATCTGTTCCAAGACAGACAGTAAATGATCACTTGAAGCACAAAAAGTATAACATGCACTGAGCAAACAAACAGAGGGAAATAAAGTATCAGGCAAACATACATGATTTTGTTTAAAATGGACAACCAGAAATAGAGCACTTGAAGGGAACTCAACCAGTGGACTGCGATCTCAGGACAGTAGAACATCTTCAGACTGCAATTTACAAAAACACTCTGAGGAAGGTCCATAGAACTCAAGTATAACTCTGAAAGAAAAACAGCACTGTTCTAAGGGCTAATGAGTTTCTGAATAAAAGAAAATACTTCATAAAACAGCTTGCAGCATATCATAGTTATGGATGTGTTACTTTGGCTGTTAAAATATGCCCCATACTGTGGCTGATCTCTTGCATCCTAATAAATGGAACAATGTAATATGACTAAAAAGCTCCAGTCTGAAACCCCCCATTGTCACTCTGCCCTATTTATTTTACAAGATGCACCTGAAAAAAATTTAATTTAAAGGTCCATTCACTCTGCTACAAGGAAATACGTGAAAACTCATCCCATTCTTCTCAAATCTGAGATTTTTAATCTGACTATGGAGATAAAAAAACTGGAAGTAATTCAACTTTTCCTTACTAGAGAACTGAAAATCTGACTAAAACCAGCTAAGATTCCTCTCAGAACAGGAACTTAACAGGAAATAGTAGGGACAGATGTATCCTTCAGTGTTCCTGTCCATAAATTCTTTTGTCAGCATGACTCTGTAAAATGTAAACTCTGTAGCTCACAGACAATCCCATGAGGAATGACTCATCCCAAATGTTTAATTGTTCAGTTCACAGAATTTCTTCCTGAGCTCAGTCTATCTGTCTTTGTCTCCTTGCCCCCCCCCCTTCTTATTATATATCATACTGCTGATTCCACTAAACTACTAGGCCTGTTGTCATGATAAAGTAGTTGGGGGGGGGGGGGCTTGGGGAGGGGCACATAGTTGCATGGAAACATAATGTAGCCTGTAAGTATGTGACTGGACCAGTGGCTCTTTATTATTATTATTATTATTAGTAGTAGTAGTAGTAGTACTAGTATTATTATTATTATTATTATTAGTAGTAGTAGTACTAGTATTATTATTATTATTATTATTATTATTAGTAGTAGTAGTACTAGTATTATTATTATTATTATTATTATTATTAGTAGTAGTAGTAGTAGTACTAGTATTATTATTATTATTATTAGTAATAGTAGTAGTAGTACTAGTATTATTATTATTATTATTATTATTATTATTAGTAGTAGTAGTAGTACTAGTATTATTATTATAATTATTATTATTATTATATGAATCCCATAAATATGCATGTGGCTGCTTGACTGAACTGGTCTGTAAATTCACATGGGAATAGTCTAAAATCATTGTTATTATTTTCCAGTAATTCATTTTGTAGACTGCAAGACTGCTATTTAATTTATTCAGCTGCTAACTAGGTAAATGAACTAGTCATCATGGAACCTTTTCAGCCTGCAGCAGAAATGGACATCTTACACTAGCCTATTAACCAGCATGTTTTTGAGAAGTGGGAGGTGACCAGTATAGCTGGAGAAAACCCACACAGACACAGAGAGAACATATAGAATCCACAAAGACAGTGTCCATAGATCAAGATTGAAGTGCGGGCTCTAGAGGCATGAGGAAGGACTTTTAACCACCGAGCGGTGTGATATGTAGCATTTATGATGAGCAGCAACATTTCCTTCAGCTTCAAAGAAAGAAAGCAAATTTCTTTAACTACTTCTATTTCCAGCTACAGAACTCATTATGGATCTAAGATGTCATGATCTGATGGTTAACATAGCAGCTCACATGCAAGAATCTGTAAAATGATTGTTGTTATTCAAATTTGTTCTTTGAAAAATAAAAAGATATTTCAATAAAAAAAATAAAATAGATGTATCCTAGGCACTGCACTTAGACTCTTAACTCAGATTGTGTATGTATATGACTCTGTCATTGTACATGTGGGTGTGAATGACCTGAGATGTACCTCCCTGGACTACATGAAAAGAGACAAGGAGGAGCTCTTGGATTATCTATCCCAGGCGGGTATGACCCTAGCCTTGAGCAGCACCCTACCATCACCCAGAATGATACCACAGTACAAGCAGAAAATGACTGATTTCAACAATTGGCTAAGTTTCTGGTGTCATTCTAAGGGGATTCAGTATCTGTCTGCCTGGGATGACATGATTGACAGACCTCAATGCTTTGCTAGTGATGGCCTGCATCTGTCAACCCTGGGCTTCCGGATACTGGCCAAGGCTCTTGCCACCCCTATAGCGCCTTTTTTAGGCAGTGTTCCAAAGACCAAATTACCACCGTAACAGCTACAAACAAATGCAACCTGAGGGTCATGCTGCTCAACGCTAGAAGTCTAAATCTCAAAATGCACTCACTCGAAGCACTCCTTAAAATGGAGAAGAATGACATTTGTGCTGTAACAGAGACCTGGTTCAAGGCAGCAGAAAGCACTGCTGCACTACCAGGCTATAACTCATTCCACATAAAAAAACACCAAACTCATTCCACACCTTTCGGCCCCAGAACTTGGATCGAAGTTCCAAAGACAGTGGTACTTCTATATTCATAAAGGATGTGCACACCTCCAGACTGGTAGCCCAAAATTATGCATCTGAGATACTTCAGGTGCAGCTAACACTGGGTAAGACAGCGATTCAGGTCGTAGCCTGCTATAGGTCCCCAACCATGTCCCAAGACTCACACTCCACGTTCCTAAGCACCCTGGAGAATACTAGGGTCCAACCTAACACTCTCATACTGGGCGACTTCAACTACCCCTCCATTAACTGGGAAAACTACTCATGTACCAATACACTTGCCCAATGCTTTCTGGAATTCATTAATTCCAGTGCTCTGGACCAGCTCGTTCTTCCCCCCACTAGAGGTAGCAACATCCTTGACCTGGTCATTACTAACATGGGCGATCATTGCTCTACACCAATACTCCTCCCTGGTTAGATCCAACCATAAACTAATCACCTTGGAAATCCACATCCCTCCCACTCCCCCCCCACCCCCCACAAAGGTAACCACCATGAAAAACTTCTCCAAAGCTAACTTTGTGCTCCTAAAAACAGAGGTGGCTAACTTCACGGCACCCATGCAAATGAAGAATAGTTGCATGATCACAGAATCATACAGCAATGCACTGTACGAACACGTACACAAATGCATGGATCTGGCCATACCCAATAGAACTAAGAAGCTCTCCTCAAAAAAAAGGAAGCCAATCTGGTGGTCCCCTGCCATAAGCAAACTCTACAACAGAAGGAGGAAACTGATGAGGAATAAGTCCCAAGACGGGAAAAACTCCCTTATCAGCCTCAACAAAAGGTTGAGATCCCTCATCAAATCCTCTAAAGCTTGCTATGAAAACAGAATTACAGCAGATAGCAAAGACAACCACAAGGCCTTCTATAGTTATGTAAAGAATCTCCACAGCAATACCCAGATTTGCTCTGAGTTACTGTACAATGGTACCTCCTATACTGAGCCAACAGATATTGCCAATATACTGGCCGACAGATTCAGTGCCAACTTTACCCCTCTCCCCAAAGGACCAATCACAATACCTGTAGATTGCTAGGCACCCAGTATTACTGCTACACAGGTTAAAACAGCACTGTCCAAGGCCAAGAATACAGCTTGTATGGGACCTGACAATATCCCTGGCTGTGTTCTACAGGAACTACAGAGTGAACTGGCACCTCACCAGTGTGCCCTGTTCAATCACAGCCTCACCTCAGGCTTTGTCCCTACCGAATGGCGCACAACTACAGTCATCCCTCTCCACAAAGGAGGAGCGACTACAGACCCCGGGAATTATCGCCCAATTAGCCTGACGAGTCTGATATGCAAAGCTATGGAACGCATCATCATGGACCTAATAAACAAGGTTCATAACCCAGAGACTGCCCATGCTATGAAATAGATTTCCCATACATGTCAAGCAGAGCACCTCACTGGCCTTTTTCAAGAGAAATCTTGATGAGTGGATGGGAAACAGAAAATTAACCCCGGGGATCACTCCAGTGGCTCTACTCAACAGAGGCACTAGGAACTAAGGTCAGATGGCATGATGCCAGAGTAATTCTATGGGCTAGGACAAGCTACACACCTATAAACCTATGAACCTGTGTGTGTGTGTGTGTGTGTGTGTGTGTGTGTGTGTGTGTGTGTGTGTGTGTGTGTGTGTGTGTCTACGTGTGTGTGTGTGTGTGTGTGTGTGTGTATACGTGCATGTGTGTGTGTGTGTGTGTGTGTGTGTGTGCGCGCGCGCATGTTTTTCTGTGTGTGTGTGTGTGTGTGTGTGTGTGTGTGTGTGTGTGTGTGTGTGTGTATACGTGTGCACATGAATGCATACACATACACTTAAGTCCATAGTTGAGCAAACATATTCACATACATTGATGCACATACACATACACACACACACACACACACACACACACACACACACACAAAGGGAAGCTGGAAGTAGTGAAAAACATAAAAAATAGACTGCAGAATTCAAACTGTATTAAAGCAATTTTAAGACTGTGTGATGGAATTCTGACAGAATAATTAACAAATGACCTAATGTAGCACAAGATGAATTACAGTTCAACTGATATAAGATGCAAACAGAAAAATGTATATTTAAGGAGAGGAATCTATTTGTTTGTTTGCTAGACAAGAGAAGCCATTGTAAATATTTTTCACCATGGCCTCAACATATTGTGTTAAACATAGTAAGATGCAGATATGTAGATGAAAGTGCAAAACCAGACTGTGCTATATTCAAACATAAGGTTTTCAGTAGCTGCAGCCAGCTTTCCTTACGTGCACATAGTTAAGATAACAGTAGTATTACCAAAGTAGAAGAAAAATAATAATTATTATAATTGTAAACATTATTACTCTAGTCATGGAAGCACCAAGTCAATACAACAGACACTGCTATACAAGAAACAAAACATTAAGCAGTGTTCTCCTTCACAGACAGAACAAGTAAGTTAAGCACAGATAGCACAGACAGTAACAAACAGCAAATCAAATAAGTCAGAATCTGTTTCAATACACTTAGTGACAGGGGAGTGTATGTGTATCACAACTCACACACTACCAGGCATGCTTTGAAGTGTGACTATATAATACATTCACAATGACTATATGACCGCTTGACTACATAACATAATGTAGTCACAAATATCGATTTTACTGAGAAAACAAACTAGTTTCAGCCTAAATTTTGCAAGCTAAGAGGAATTCTTCACCTCCAGGGAGGGTCTGACTCATGTAGTAGGACCAAGGGCACAAAAGGCACACTCTTTTAGTGTAAGGCTGGTAGTGTATTAGAATAAGATCTGATGGCATAGACTTTTCAAATTTCTGACTAAAGTTCTAAGCATATATGACTGATTCCTCAAGCTCTGCAAAAAGTACAAAATTAAGAAAGAAAAACGTTTAATGTTGGTGGTTAGGTCAAGCTCCCCATCAGTATTGTAACAGACACCACCATCACTGCTGGTAAGGCTTCCCCTTTTTTCTTGGGTTCTGTCATTGCTTTTTTTCCTCCTCCAGCATAAAGATTGCATACTCTTCCTCCAGTAGGTTGTGGCCTTCTGGTTGTGACCGTAAAAAGACTGGATTCAAAAATCACCTGTACAGACCCCTACGTCTGTTCCTGTAGTACATGGAATACAAGCATCGGTCTCCCAAGCATCTCCTAGTAGGTTTCTAATCCTCTTACACCCACTCTTAAGGTATCAATGTCACTAGCATCAGTATACTAGACAGTGGCTGCCCCACGTTGGTTCAGGCATCGATGTCCCAGGTGTTGACACACAAGGTACTGGCCCCCTGACATTGTCACTACACCAAGAGTTGGTTTATCAGTCAGTCCCACCTGCATCATTTTTTAAAATGACATCTTTCCAATATGTTTCCATGTTACTCCTATAAAAGGTTAGGCATCACCCTCCCATCCACTGTCCCTACTCTTCAGTGTTAACTGGGAAGGCCCAGCTTATTGGCTGCCAGCTTTCATATTTTTTCAAAGTGATTTTTTTCACTACCTGGAATAACAGTATTCCTAACTATAATGACACCTTCATGCTTACACTAGGATATACCTTCTTTTTGCTCCATTACCCGTCCTTTCATTAAACCTTGCCCCACAATTAATTACTTCAGGGATGAGCAGACTGTTAACAGGATATCTGTCTTCCAAAATCAAAGATGCCTAGAAAATGCCTGTCTAAGATGAAACATTTAGAGCTAGAACTGAACCTCTTACAGAGGATATGAATCAAGAGGCTGGAGATGCTTCTCCTCTATCTCCTCTAGAGGGCAATACATTTTGGGGAATCATCTGTGCACCCTTGCTAAATGAAAATATACTTATGGACCTGAGCACTTGAGCTGACAGTTCCCTTTCCTTTGCAAATAATGAGGCAACTGTAGTTCAGAGATCCTTCAACTTAACACAACTACTAGCCAACGGTATTTCATCCAGATCCAAAGATGTTATCACTTCACTATGTTCAGCACTGATCAGACCCATTACAGAGTACAATGTTCCATTTGGTATGTATCTTACTTGACATCTCAAGAAACTCGAAAAGCCCCAGAGGTTCCTATAAAAATATATCTGGTCTTAAGCACATTATCAGGAGAGATTGAAATCCCAGTGCATGTACTCTTTGTCTTATGCACCCCTAAGAGGGGATCTGAGCCTCACTTACCACACCATTAGAGTTCCAGTGATCATTGACCTTCTATATCTCAGTAGGTCAAACAGTGTTACTACACTCGAGCCAGTGATCTGAAGCTGGCCCTCTAAAGTCATCTCCTTAGGGATAACAATAGAAAGCTTGTTACGTGGTGGAACAATCATATCCTCTTTGGTAGACAGGATGCCACACAATTTCCTTAGGAACCCACTCACACCGTGGCTATGATTCACAAGAAGGCTGATCAAAGTTTAAGTGCCCATTGTAAAGATGCATTATAAAAGGGCAAGCATCGCTGTTTTCACAGATCTTGCAGTCTGCAAAGATGCTCCGCTATGGAGCAAGCCTGGTGATAAACCATTAGACACTTGTCATCACTGTACTGCAACCCGCACCACCTTGCAATGCTCAGCACCATCAGCATAGACATGCTACCTACAACAATTTTGAAGACCATGAGGTTCTCGAATGGTTTCATGTGGACAGGGACACCCCAGGGCTTTGATGAACTTGTATAGACCACATACTATTACTAAAGGGATGCATGGTCTGTCTATAACCAAGGATATCAAGGTATGTATAGTTCTTGCTATATATGCCATGGGGACCTTCCAGAGACAGATTGAACGCATTTTAGGTATCATTTAGGCTTCCGCCTTTAGGATATTGCAAGAGTTTACTGAAGTGCTTCCAACCCACATGGATGAGAACACTATTTTCCACAGATACCACAGGAGAGATAGGTACCATCATGGATGCTTTTTACAATGTGGCATGCTTCCCTGATCAGAAGCCACCAACTATCCTAATAAGTCATTGTATAAAAATTATCAAGGTGTGCCCCATTCCATTATGTTTTTCCGGTGATGCAGGCTACGCACTTGAACCCTGGCTTATCACACTAATACACAGCACACAGGGAGCTGCAGAAATATAGTACAACACTGCCCTGTCACAGACACATGCATTCACTGAGTGAGTGTTTGGCCTGCTCAAATCCTGTTTCCTTTACCTAGATGAGTCTGAGGGTGGTCTGCAGTATGACCCAGCCACTGCATGTAGGATGCTCATGTATGCTGCATATTGTACAGTATGATACACCATTGGTCCCGTTTATCCGTACCACTACCATGACCCGTAGACCTGCCATTAGTCATGAACCTTCCTCCCACTGAACTCCTGGAACTAGCAGCAGCCACAGTGAAGACAGTGACATCAGCCAGCCAATGGCAGCAGTAACATGGCACATCCTCAGACAGGCTCATGCAGCACAGGCAAAATGGTGGCATATAGTCCACAACCAAGGGTCCTTGAATGTTCATAGGTTAGTACTAGGCTAAGTGCCCTTGTGGGCCATTTTAAGCCTAGCCAATTGCCCCATGTGAGAATCAAACCCTGCACCTTGTGTCTGTAAGGTAAACACCTTAACCATTATACCAACCTTTGTAATGTGACAATGTAAAGTTACAAAGATAAACTTGGTGCTTGCATTGTAAACTGTAGGCTATGCCATTCAGTGTAGGATCAACTCACACTGTGCATAAGACATTTCCCCACACACCACCCAAAAAATACAGTTGACAGTGTCACAGCTATCATTATTCGCATAATTGTCATGTGCCAGAGTCGCACATTGTAGACATGCTAACAGGGAGGGGGTTTAGCTGCAGCTGTGACAGATTATACTTTGCCACATGTACTGCAACATTTCAAGCATAAGTCCCATCATGCATGTGTAGAGGTGCTGTGTTGCATAATTTCTTTGGTCCTACTCTTGTATGTAGAAGGCTAGTACTTATCAAAAGTATTTTTGGTTTCTGTAGGTTTCCAGTAGAGTGTTTTCCCTCTCTCTAAAGGTATGTAGACTTAAAGGGAATAAATGAGATGATGTCCAATGGCAACAGTAAAAAGGGGAGAGCATGTTCCCCCTCACGAGAGCCCAAATCTACTATTGTCCTGGTTCACCCAGATCCCCACCAACAGAAAATGGTTTGGAACCAATAAGCTCCACCCCACAAGAGTCCATCTTTGTCACTTATTCAGTGGCATTTGATGTTAGCACTTCCATGGTGCCTTTGTTAAAATTAGGGTAGGTCACAGCAGTTCTGACTTCTATTCGAGCAATCTTCATGTAGAAGTGGTCAGAGGGAATTTCCTTGTATCTTCCTCACTGGTTCTCAATAACTAAGGAAGCGTGGATATCTTTCCCACTCTCCCTCCCTTTAACCATGATGAGTATTCTGCATTGTGAACAGTTACAGGCAAGGAATCAGATACAACAGTTGTTAAAAAACTGAGCAATCCAAAAGATTATTTGTGACCAACACGCATTTAGATATTATTTCAGGTGTTTTTTAGAGGTCCAAAAAAGACAAAGGAATTTAGACCAATTCTAGATATGAATGGCCAAAAAAACTTTTTTTTGTAAGAGTCTTTTTGCATGGTCCACCTTCAATCATTTCTCCCATGTCTCTCAAAACAGTAGATGTGATCATTGGAAATTCCAGATGCTTATCTGCACATGAAGATAGTAAAGTGGTCAAGACATTTCCTCTATTTCTGGAAAAGATGCACTCATTATCAGTTTCACAGCCTCCTCAACCTAGTTGGTGTGCATGAAGTGTATGTAAGGGTTTACTTATGTTCACTTGAATCACCAGACTACAAGTTATGCTTCACCATTTTTTTAATATTGAGAAGCATAACTCAAAAATCCAGAAAAAAAATTGTTGCACTTTTTACTTGTATAACTTGTGAACCAAATGTATGGCCACTTAACACTGAGTATAGGGAAAAAAGACAACCACCACCACAGTTCACACAATACAAGCCATGCCATTTCTTCAAAACACAATTAAAATAAGTTGCTTGAAAGCTGCTCACACTAACCACACTCGCTGGAGTGAAGGTATACTATTCAACTATGGTAGCAGTTCCTCTGAGGCTGGGGGGACCCCAGACATTCTCTTACCTGGCCAAATGACACCTTAATGCTACGATAGGAGTCTTTTCTGGCAGAAGGTGCATTTGTTTTAACATATTACAGTCACTAGGATTACACTGAACTTTGCAGAGTTTCAGCTACTGGCAGTTCATGTTCTGACCTTTACACGACGCTCCCAATACATTAAGATCTGTTGGGCATTTATGACTCAAGAAAGCATTCAGAAGATTGTGACAGCAGTGCAGTCACTCTTATTACTGCCATTTCTCACAGCTGGCATGTATCATAGGGCTCTGGGATTGATGGCAGTGAGTATTGTCAGAATGCCTCCTCCTGGGTATTATATCAAGAGTTCTGCAATGAACTTGCACAGACCAATGGTCTCAGGAAAGGGACCATATGAATTCTTTAAATGACATACCAAAAGTCAGTAAGACACATGTGACATGGTGTTCTGTTCCAGTACACCTTTCAGTAGGAAGACTATTGCAGTGGTCACTTTTACTGCAAGTGGGTGTGCCTTTGAGTGAAAGCTCACTGTAAGGGGTGGTAGACTAGGATGCTCTGGTCCCTGGTGAGACCATTGTCTTGGGAGGGTCTTCTCCATATTTTTTTTCTATTCCTTGGTAATAAAATTCATTTAGAAAGTAAGACTTTCCAAGGCAGTGGTCACTCTAATAGTCTGATTCTAACCAGATAAATTTATTTTCTTTGTTAATTCACCTTACCTACTAATCTGTCTGTTTACATGCCTGCATCTTTTCACAGTATTCTAATCAAAGCACATACTTTCTTCACGGCATGGATGTGCATAGATAACCACTCAGATATTATGCAGAGAGACAAAGTGAAACCATAAGGATGACAATCTTTTTGAGTCCTTTGCTGAAGGAAATAAAGGCAAGGAATTCAATAGGCAGTGGCTATCTATATGTTTTTTACTTTTTTTTGTTAGCACAAATAACATCAAAATCTTGGAGTCCCTGTTCAATAGGTTCATAGGTAGGTTCTAGGCTATCGGCCCTAGGGCCTATACAAGCCTAGCCAAAAAGGTACCATGGCTTTTGCCACCCAAAAAAATTATTTTCCTGTGCCCCTGTTGAGCAGAGCCATAGAGGTGATCCCCAGGGTGAATTTCCTATTTCCCATCCAATCATCAAGATTTTTCTTGAAGAGTGCTAATGAGGAGCTTTGTTTGATATAGATAGGTAGCTTGTTCCAAAGTATGGGAAGTCTCTGGGTCAGGAATCTATCCCTCCAGTATGTTCTGTTTATTGTGGTGTCAAGGTTTAGGTCCCTAGAGCATGTAGCTTGGGATGTAGATTGGGATTTCTTTAAGTGGAGCATGTCCAACAGCTCTGGGTTTGACATAGCAGATTGCCTCTGAGTAGAAGGCTAGTACTTATCAAAAGTATTTTTGGTTTCTGTAGGTTTCCAGTAGAGTGTTGGGCATGGTGGGGGATCTGTAGCAAGTTACAATTTGGATTGCAGTCTTGTCCAGAGTTAGTTGCACTTGGATATTCTCGGATGCATTATGCTGAGCAACTAGCCTGGAGGTGTGGATATCCTTAATGAATATGGACACGCCTCCACCTTTAGTGTTTCAGTCCAGGTTAGGTGGCCAAAAGGTGTGGTATGAATTATAGTCTGGTAATGCAGGCGTGCACTCTGGAGTCTTGAACCAGGTCTCTGTCACTGCACAGATGTTGATGTTCTCCATTTTAAGGAGTGCCTCGAGTGAAGGCATTTTGAAGTTTAGACTTCTAGCATTGAGTAACATTACCCTCAGATTTTGCTTGTTTGTACCTGTTACGGTGGTGAATTTGTCATTTGAACCTTGCCTAAAAAAGGCACTGAGTAGGCAATATGCGACAGAGTAAAGCTGGAGTTTTTTGAGACGATCTGCGTAGGGCATCTGTCTGAGGCCAGTAATCCTCTTTGTGAGGTATTTCTGTGGCCTTTCCAGTTGTTGTAGATGTCATGTGAGGTACATACCAAAAGCGGCGTTCTACTCTATAATGGGTCTAATGAGTAGAGGGGAACAATGACCTCATTTTTTCCTGGATGAGAAACCTTTTGTGATGAGGTGTGCCATGTAGAAGGATTTCCTGACTACTGTGGCAATGTGATTATCAGTGGAGAGACTACTGTTCACCTGTGTCCTGAGGTCTCTTATCACACTTTTGGTGTTAAGTAGACTACCACCTATGTGGTAGCTCATGGGTACAGAGTTTTTACCAAAGGGAATGACAATGCACTTTTTGGCATTGAGCCTAAGGCCATGGGTTTGACATCTGCAAACTTCATTAGCCAAAGACATTCTGTGTTAGCCTGTACTTCAGAAAAGTAGATACCAAACAGGAGAGGACCCAGGACTGAACCCTGTGGTACTCCACTTGTCACTGGCCTGAAGTCGGATTTGGAGTCTGCTACTTTCACAGTGTGGGTTCTGTCAGTGAGCCAGTTGGCAACCCATCTTGTGACATAGGGATTTATACATAGTTTAGTGAGTTTATCTATAATTCCAGAGTGGGGGATGGTGTCAAAAGCCTTGGCGAGATCTAGATAGGCTGTGTGAACCACCTTACCCTCGTCTATGGCTTTGGTGACTGCTTCAAAGAAGTCAATCAGGTTTAAGAGACATGATCTGCCTTTTACAAACCCAAACTGGGTGGGGGTCTAGAGTTTGGAGATTACCAATGTCTTTGTTTATAAGTTCCATGATGATACGTTCCATGGCCTTGCAGACCAGGATGGTTAGGCTAATGGGGTGATAGTTCCCGGGGTCCGTGGTGGCTCCCCCTTTGTGGAGTGGGATAACCGTCGCTGTGTGCCATTCAGTGGGCACAAAGCCTGAGGGGAGGCTATGACTGAACATGGTGCTTAGGTGGGGTGCCAGTTCATTCTGTAGTTCATGTAGAATGCAGCCTGGGATGTTGTCAGGTCTCATGGATGCTGTGTTCTTGGCTTTGGATAGTGTGGTTTTTACCTGTGCAGCCGTGATTACAGGAACTTTGCATTCTTCTGGTATAGAGATAGGCCCTTTAGGGGGTGAGGGGAGGGTAAAGTTAGCACTGAACCTATCTGCCAGGATGTTGGCAATATCAGTTGGTTCTGTATATTTAGTGCCATTGTGCTGTAACTCAGAGCAAATCTGAGTGTTGCCATTGAGATTCTTGACATAGCTATAGAATGCTTTGTGGTTGTCTTTAGAATCAGTGGTGATTTTGTTTTTATAACTAGCTTTGGAGGATTTTATGAGGGATCTCAGCTTCTTGCTGAGGCTGACCAGGGAGTTCTTCCAGTCATGGGATTTTACTCTTTTTTTGCAACAGTTTCTTTCTTCTGTTGTAGAGTTGGTTCATGGCAGGGGACCACCAGATTGGCTTCCTTTTTTTTTTTTTGGAGGATAGCATCTTGGCTCTGTTAGGGATAGCACGATCCATGCAATCGGGTAAGTGCCTATAAAGTGCATTTGTGTAGGATTCAGCAGTCGTACCTCTATTGTCCATTTGCATGGGTGTTGTGAAGTTTGCCACTTCTGTCTTTGGCTTTGGAGAAATTTTTTATGGTGGTTTCCCTAATGGAGGATGGGGGCGGGATGTGGATGTCTAGGCTGATTAGCTTGTGGTCGGATATGACCAATGAGGAATTGACCTCTGGTGTGGAACACTGGTCGCCCATGTTGGTAATGACCAGGTCTAGGATATTGCTGCCCCTGGTGGAGGTGTGGATAAGTTGATCCAAGGCATTGGAATTTATGAATTCCAGAAAACATTGAGCAAAAGAGTTGGTACATGAGAAGTTAATCGTGGGGTAGTTGAAATCGCCCATTATTAGGGTGTTGGGTTGTACCCTAATATCTTCCAGTGTATCAAGAAATGAGGAGTGGGAATCCTGGGGCGTGGTGGGGGATCTGTAGCAAGTTACAATTTGGATTGCAGTCTTGTCCAGAGTTAGTTGCACTTGGATATTCTCGGATGCATTATGCTGAGCAACTAGCCTGGAGGTGTGGATATCCTTAATGAATATGGACACGCCTCCACCTTTAGTGTTTCAGTCCAGGTTAGGTGGCCGAAAGGTGTGGTATGAATTATAGTCTGGTAATGCAGGTGTGCACTCTGGAGTCTTGAACCAGGTCTCTGTCACTGCACAGATGTCGATGTTCTCCATTTTAAGGAGTGCCTCGAGTGAATGCATTTTGAGGTTTAGACTTCTAGCATTGAGTAACATTACCCTCAGATTTTGCTTGTTTGTACCTGTTACGGTGGTGAATTTGTCATTTGAACCTTGCCTAAAAAAGGCACTATAGGGGTGGCAAGAACCTTAGCCAGTATCTGGAATCCCAAGAGCGACAGGTGCAGGGCATCTCTGGCAAAGAATCATGGTCTGTCAATCATGTCATCCCAGGTAGACAGATACTGGATCTCCTTAGAATGACACCAGAAGCTTAGCCAATTGTTGAAGTCAGTCATTTTGTTCTTGTACTGTGGTAACATTCTGGGTGATGGCAGGATGCTACTCAGGGCTAGGGTCATACCTACCAGGGCTACAAGATCGAAGAGCTCCTCCATGTCTCTTTTCATGTAATCCAGGGAGGTACGTCTCAGGTCATTCACACCAACATGGACAATGACAGAGTAATATTTGTACTTGTTGTGGAGTAACCTGAGGGTGTGCATTATGTGGTGGATCCTGGCACCTGACATGCAGCTGACAGTAACTTTCTCCTTGTTTAGCCTGGTGAGTGGAACATCAGTGTGCCTGATTATAGAGTCACCTATGACTAGAGTGTTGGGTACATTGTTATGCCTTATGGGCTGTGGTTGAGTGGCACACTGAGTTTGTGGGCTATGTGTCATTTGGTTGTGTTAGGGGGTGGAGGTTGCATGCTTTTCTGCTTTGGAGGTCTCTGTTGCTTGAGCAGATTTTTATTGAGAGCCTCCGTGAATGTAGGTGTGTGTTTTGTGTTGCTATGTGTGTGTTTTGGTGGTGTAGGTTTTGAGGGACTATGTTGATGAGTGTGGTGTGGTGCAAGTGTTTACCTTCTCCTCTTGACTGTCTAGTCCAGTCTTGGGTGAAGAGAGCTTTGCTTCTAGTTTGGCTCTATTAAGTGCATCTCTCACAGGTTGTAGTGTTGGGTTGTAGGAGGAGAGGGTTGTCTGTGTACATGAGGCAATTGCTGCATTGCCCCAAGATGCCCAGATTCATCAGGTAGACAGGAGAAAACACCCGGAGCTGACCCTTAGACACGCCTGAATAGGTGCTTATTTATTAAGTACTAAAAACTGTTTTCCTCTACACAAGTGAGGAAAGTTGAGTGCTGTAGTAATTTGCAGCTTATTTAGTGCTTATTACGAGTTCTAAACAAGTCCAAATGGACGTCTGGCCAGATCTCTAGCCATATCTGCTGCTTTCTTCCAAAATGCTACTCTGGAGGATGTTTGTGTTGTGACTGCTTGATTCTCTTTGAGTATGTTTGCAGAACACTCTAACCCGGATACCACTTCCAAATTTCAGTCTTTCTTTTATGACAATGCGATCAACGTGATGTTCCTTTAAGAAGGAGACACACACAACTGTAATTTGGGTACTCTCTTCTTTCAGTTCTTGTGGCTGGAGCTCAATTACATGAAATATGAAAATTGCAGTTACCCACCACAATATTATATACATGAGTACAGCTCAAGCTGCAGGAACCATCCCCCTATCTCCATCTTTTGGTCTCTAGCTGTTTAATTAGTTTTGAAACTTCTGTTTGGTTTAGGACTGGAGAGGTGGATGGAAGGCATGCTTGTTGGAATGAGGGAAGTTAGAGTCTGCAGCTTGCAAAAATAATCTGGCAAGTTGTCCTAACACCTGTAGCGTAAGTCCTAGGAGTTTCTGTAACTGAAGCTCTACTCAAAGAACTGCTATTATGGTAAATATCCATAATGTTTTTGTTTGCATCATTATGTTTCACTTTGAACATGCACACTCACTATATTACTTTTGCTCAGGTTCAAGAGAAAGCCATTGTATATCAATCAAAAGCTATTTTGTAATGCTACTGAATGCCCCCCACCACACACACACACACACACACACACACACACACACACACACACACACACACACACACACACACACGCACACACACGGTTTACTATTGTTTGTGCAAACAACATTCTGTCGGCTACAATGTGCCGAAAATCAAAATGTCACTGCATTCGCATATGTGTAAATCATCTATCTGCATGGAGGTCGCGGTACAGTGGGGAGTGGAAATTCATTCACATCCCCACTGTAGTGCAATCTTGGAGTTAGAATATATAAGTAGGGGGTGTGGGGGGGTGCAGGGGGGCTTGCCCCCCTGCAAAAATGTGATTTGTCATATAGGAGTTTGATTTACATCAGCTCCTATATGGCTATCACGTGGTGGTTTTGACAAGAATGTCGAGTCAAATGCGTCGAGCATTTGGTTCGACATTGTAAACGTTAATTTTTTTTTTTTACTTTCGGTATTACAATTCGTTTATTTGAATGGAAAATGTTTTTCCTTTCGAATAAACAACAGTAACCCCCCCCAACACACACACACACACACACACACACACACACACACACACACACACACACACACACACACACACACACACACTTAAAATGTCAGTGTATACACAATGAGGAGGATAGGGGCACAGCTGAAACTTAAGGAAAAACATGCATAGCATCCTTTATGTTGCTATCACTTCTACTAGAAAGCAGAGTACAGACCTGCCACTATGCACTGCATCTATGTATTACATGACTAATGTAACATAATTAAGTGCCACAGTTAGAACTGAAAATGATTGCTATGTCAATATATAGTCAGGAAACAAATGCACACTTAAAATTAGAATAACACATCAACTATTAGTTTTCTCCAGCAACTACTTAAGAAATAAATAAGAAAAGTATGGTTTTGGATCAGTAAGAACAATAAAAATAAATTAAAGCTACAAAGTAAAAAAAAGCATGTTGTCAGACTTCTATGGAATACTGCATGCTCTTGTTTCCAGCTCACCTCAGGTTTCACATCATTTGGGTCGTCAATCTCTTCATTTTCATCCCAATCATCAGGTTTCTTTGCATTTGGATCTTTAATGATTTTAGGGGGAAATAAATCCCAGTCATCTATCATGTTGCCTGCCTGCACCTTTTTGTTGTCAATCTTCACTTTGTAAGTATTGTCAGGACGCACAATTAGTGTATACAAATGCGTTAATCCATCATCCTTTAAAAGAGAAAACAGAATCAGGATTATAAAGAAGTTATAATCCTACTTGATTAGATCCATTAACAAAGTCAGTTTCAAATAATCTTACTACTGTTTATCTAAAACACAGTAACGGAAATGAATAGAAAATCAGTTTTAATTTCTAGCTATGAATTAGGGGTATGAAGGTGGTTGTAAGTGTAACAAAATGCACAGCTCTGATAGTCTACATTTTAAATTAAGTGAAAACCAATTCATTAATAGTTACCCAGAAGTTTCTGCCTGTAAGACCAGTTGGCAGTCTTGTGACTTTTCTCATAAAAGTGGGATCCATCAGGTTAAAGAATTAGTAAATGCTGTATATTTTTGAATATACTAAACTAAGTTGCACTGTGACACACACTTCATTACTCTGCATTGTGTTGCACTTCACTTTGCTGCTTATGGTACTGTATTGTGCTGCACACTGCACACTCATGTACTGCAATATGCTTTATTACATCGTATCATACTATACTGTATGTAGAACCCACATGCCCTATACTGCATAGCTCTGCACTATAATGACTTTATTACACTGTACTGTACTATAAATGGTATCACAGTGCAGACTACAGCATGGTTTTGCAGTGCAGTGTTCTGTAATCTGCTGTACTATAGTATACTGCTCATAGTACTACACTTCTCTTTAAAGTGCTGCACTGTAGTTTGCTATACTACACTGTACCAGAGTATACTATACAAAGTATGTAGTTTGCTGCACTACACCATTCTGCACTGTCGTCCACTGTACTATATTTTTCCCACAGTTATATATCACTGTAGTGTGTGTGTTATATGGCAGATGCTATTGTATTGTGGAGCTCTGCACTGTATGGAGTGATACATGGTACTGTACTTTACTGCATAGTTCCATACTTTAGAATACTACATTATATTACATGTTACCATGCTGTACATTGCAGTATACTGAAATGTACAGTATGGTAAAATGTACAATGCAGTACATTGCAGTATATGTCACTGAACAGTTCTGCACCATAGTGTGCTGGGATCCATACAGATCCCTGACGGCACTTTCTGCTGAAGCAGAAATCGCCAAACATACATAACCGAAAGTGCTGTTCATCGAAGCAGCACTTTCGGTTATGTATGCTGGTTGTGCCGGTCGCACTACAGTGCGGTTATGGGAGAATTCCCTTTTCCCCACTGTAATGTGACCTCGGAGTGAGAATATAAAAGTAGGGTGTGTGGGGGAGCACAGCCCCCCCACATGGGGCATGCAGGGGGGCTTGCCACCCTGCATAAAAGAAGATTTATTATTTTTTTTTTTAATGGACTTTAACGAAAGCGCTTTTTTGGTGAAAGCGCTTTCGTTAAAGTGCATTCGGGTATTGTGGATTCAGACTATAGTCCTAGATCCAGTGTGCTATACTATACTGTCCTATACAGCATATGCAATTACAGGGTCCTGTAGTATACAGTTCTACATTGTACATTATATATGGTACTATACTGCATTATGCAGTTTGGTGATATTGCCTTCTGTTGTGTCCTATCCTACAATTACTGTACCATGCTGTACTATACTATATTGAAAAACATGCTGCAGTGAAGTTCTGCGCTATAGTGTGTTATACTACAGTATAGTGCCTTCAGATGAGATGTTAGACTGAGACCTTCTTTACCTGACTTAGTGGTAACTCCAGTGAATGTTAAAAATCCCACTGCATCTATCAAAAAGTAACAACAGGGCGCACTGACATAGCAGCTGATGCAACACGCTTGAGAATCGAAAATGAGGCAGCATTGACTGCAAGTGGAGACGAGGAAGGGCCAAGATGCTCGGGACATCTAGCGAAGCGTGGGCAACAAAATGAAGTGGTGATTTCCAATGCACAAGCTTGTCCTATGCCTTCACACAATTTTCAGCAGGGACAGCAGGCATAGAAGGTGCAGGTTTACCAGAAAGGGCTGAATGGCCGAAGGACTTGGGCAGAAGTAACATCATCTACCACAGGGAATTACAACAATCAGTCCAAGAAGAAGGTGTGGAAGAAATGGAAGAAATAACTGGTTTTTCAGGTACTTTTGATCCTAGCAGTTACTTAATTGTCAATTTATCATCCAAACTTGTGGATGCCAAGACTTGTGACATTCTGAGTAGGGGTTGGAATTTTGTTCCATCTACTAGAGCAAACAGGTGTGATGTGCTGAATGAGCTGAGAGATTTTGTCAGGAAACTGGATTTCAAAGTTTTGTTTAAAAATAGTAACAACAATGTAAGTAAAGAGTTCAGTAGACCAAGTACTTTTAATCCTCCTTTGAGAAAGGAATTGGAAATGTTTCTTAGTATGACTGAGCTTGAAATTATTGAATTGTTGAACAACAAAAGTAGTTTCAAATATCATAATATGTCTGCAAACGAGCACAAGCTGTTTTTTGATTTAGTTAATGATGACAAAATTCTTGTTAGCAAAGCAGATAAAGGAATGCTTTGGTAGTACTAGATAGAGATTATTATGATATGAAAATATATCACATGTTGGCTGATGATGAATTCTATGAAAAAGTTTTTCTGTTGTTAAGAAATCATATTTTTTTATTGATTCCTTAATTGAGGAATGGTTTTATACAGGAAGGATCACAGAGGATACTAAGAAATATATTTCAAATGCAGCTCCTAAATTTATTAGAATTTTTGGCTTGGCTAAAATACATAAACATCTGGAAGACCCTATGTTCAGGCCTATAGTAGCAAGTGAAGGGACCAAAACTGAAGCCATTTCTATTTTTGTAGACAAACATTTACACAAGGTAGCGCTTATATTAAGGACACCTTTGATTTTATTGGACACATCAAAAAAGTGAATGTTATTGAGGCAGACATTTTAGTCACTTTAGATGTGAAGTCTTTATATACAGTTATTCCCAATAAAGAAGGAATGGAAACAGTGAGATTAGAGCTTTTAAGTTCAGGTTTGTTTTCCAATAATACTACTAGTTTACTTATGGAAATGTTAGATGTTATTTTGAGCTACAACTACTTCAAGTTTAAAGATGATTTTTTCCATCAAAAAAATGGAGTAGCAATAGGTGCAGCGATGGCACCCAGTTATGCCAACATTTTCATGAATGGTTGGGAGAAAAGACATATTTTGATTGATACATTCAAAAACAATATACTTTGTTACAAACGCTTTATAGATGATTTGTTTATTGTTTGGAGAGGGGGGTTGGAGTCCCTTGAATCTTTCTTGCTGTATATAAACAGGGTTTGTATGTGTTTGAAATTTACTTCAGTTTTGAATGACAAAAGTATTTCATATTTGGATGTAGTAGTGTATAAAGAAAATGGCAAGTTAGCTACTAAAATTAACAAAAATAATGTGCAAAACAATGCATATTTACACTTTTCAAGCATGCATCCCAGATATATGAAAGAAAATATTGTTAAGGGTCAACTGATGAGGGCACATCAACTTACTTTAGATGATGCTGATTTTATCAAAGAGAGCAAAGCTATATGCAACAAGTTTGTAGCTAGAGGCTATTCAAATGAATTAGTGAGAAGTAAACTTAGTGAAGTCAAAACTAGAGAAAATTTAGAAGTTTTTTCTAAGAAAAATATCAACAATGACTTTGGAACTGCTATGCAAATATCAAATAGTGTAGATTCGGAAGCCATCAAACAGATTATCAGAACAAATTGGAAAATTTTGAAGAGCAGTGAAGAAGTACTAGAAGCAGTTAGTAATGGTCCACTATTTCTGTACAAAAAAGGAAAGAGTTTTAAAAACTTTTCCAAAGCAGTTTGAATCCCAGGTTTTTTAGTACAAGAGGCAGGATAGAAAAATGTTTGGCATGCAATTTCTGTGATTTCATTTATGAAGGGGTCAGTGAAATTGTTATTAATGATGTAAAAATATATGTCAACAAGGTTTACACATGCAAATCAAAGTTTGTTGTTTATCTAATTGTATGTCAGTCTTGCAATGCATTCTATGTTGGCCGTACTAGTAGGGAGCTGTTCAAAAGAATGTATGAACACAAAAGAGCTGTGGAAACTGGCAATGAAGCTAATGCTTTAGGTAAACATTATAAAATGGGGGGGTTGTAAAATAAATTTTAAGTTTTTGGTTTTAGGAAATATTGCTGACTATGAGATCAAGTTGAATGCTGAGGAGGAGTTGGGATGGTTGGAATATACATGGCAGGTTAAGTTGAATGCCTGCTATCCCCCTGGGCTAAACAACAGAGAAGATTTTGTAGCCTATTTGAGAAAGAAAGGGTTAAGACATTAATTGGGAATGTCATGTGAAGATATCTTTTAGTATTTAATGAATGAAGTGAGAGGTTTTAATTCAGTCTGAAGAAGTCTTGTGTATGAAAAGACGAAAGCGCTTACTGGATTTTTACTAAATTTCTGCGTTAAAGCACAGTTTGGTTTATCACCGAGTTTATTATTTTTAAAAAGTAAAGAGGAATTATCCCATTTTGCTTTCAAAAGTATTGCTAATCAGTAAAAAACACCATAGGTTTTCACATCTCTCCTAAAATCAGGCCATACAACTAGAAGGCCCAAAACAGTCAACAAAACATAAATATAATATATAGGCTACCACAATACTGCATGGGTTTGTACCATAATGGTCTATAGTTCAATGTGCTATATTATACTGTATGTATCACTATACCACAAAGTTCTGTATGATATTGTACTATGCTACCCTGTACTATAAACACACAGTTCTGTACAGCACTGTGTTATGCTACACTGTATTATACTGCACTGCTACTACACAGTCCTGCGTAGTGCTTTGCTGTATTACACTTTACTGTACTATACTGTGCACTACCACAATGCACTTGTACCATACAGCATTGTACAATACTGTATATGGTAACATGCTGTGCTGCATTACGTAACTGTGCACTGTAGCGTGTTATATAACACTGTACTTTATTTTATTTGACTTTTGTTTACCAGGAAGATTATCTAGGCATGGTAGCCCCTTTTCAACAAATGCCTGTGGTGAAAAGCTCTAAAGTTACAATAAAAGTTCCAATAAGAACAGAAATTAGTAGAATAATAACAACATAGTAACAATAATGTAACAGAACATAATACATTCAAAATTTTGAACATAAAGTGAAGTTTTGCCTTATTTACAGTTCTGAGAGATGCTTTCAACATAACAATTAGGATGGGAGGAGGGGGACGATCAAGAATCATGTCATTCTGAGCAAAGTATCCAGTGTGCTAATTAGGACGGAGGAATTTCCAAGAAAGGTAAAGAGCAGTTTTGGCAGACAGATATGATGCTTCTCAAAGCAGTGGTACATATCATAACAACTAAGTAGACAGTTAGATACATACAAAGAAGGATGAATAATTGGTTTATTAAGAAGGGAATTTCTTTAGTGTGTTTGTGTGTGTGTGTGTGTGTGTGTGTGTGTGTGTGTGTGTGTGTATGTGTGTGTGGTAGTTATGAGTCAGTGGTGGACTGACAGATGTGGTACAAAGGTCAAGAGATATTTAAGGATGCATGTGGTAGACAGAAAAAGTTATTACATGAGAGAATGTTAGTTTTAAGGTGGAGGTTACATTATATACTAGTAATGAGAAAGTTTTAGGCCAACTATGTCACGGTGGTGTAGCGGTTAGCGTTGTCGCCTCACAGCAAGAGCTTCTCCCGTTCGATTCTTGGCTGGAGCGCCTTCTGTGTGGAGTCTGCATGTCATCGCCGTGGTTGAATGATGTTAAAGACATGCAGGTAGGTGCGAGCATGGATGAGCATGCCTTCATTGAAGGTTGGGCATTGGGCTGGCAACTCGGCACCGTAAAAATCCACTGCCAATCATGAGCAGACTGGAGTTCCGCTGTGGCGACTCCTAACCAGGAAAAGCCAAAAGTCTACAAGTGAAAAAGTTTTAGGCTGTATAATGATGCAGAGAAGTAAAAAGTGCAGGGGGATAAAGGGAAAATGTTGTATGTTTAGCTAGGGTAGTAGAATGCGGTTGAAGTTTGTATGGGGGTGGAAGAAAGAAGAGTGGAGGAAGGTGTATAGCACAGAGAAAAGTGAGGAGGAAGAGTAGCAGAGAGAAAGATAGAGTGATGAGTGTAAGCAAATGTAGGTGAGGAAGGAGTGGGAGTTTTGGGTGGCACTGTGTAGAAGAGAAAGTGAGCAAGTTTAAAGCAGCTAAAGAGGATAGTGTAGTCTGACAGGTATGTCTAGAATAGCTGTGATTCGGTCTGTATGTATAGAAGAGCATAGCATAGGCAGAAAGAGTTTTGTTTATGTTATCCCAATGATATACATGAACAAAGTCAGGATTCAGTTTGGAATTGTCTAAGGTACAATTTGAAAGTGTGTTTGTTATTAAGCTGTTTGGGTATAGGAGGAAAAGCATAACATATTTTGGAGACATGTTTGGAGAAGAGAGCATCTGCAGCAGTATTTTGTGATTTAGTATTATTAACTAGTCCTTTTTCTTTGGCGTGGAGTGTTGTTGAGGGAGAGTAGGGTTGTAACATGTTTTGTAGAGCAGGGTATTTTTCAGGGTAGTGTAATATATGTAACATATGGCTGTGGTAATATACAATTATTGTAGCTGGTCGGTGAGCTCCAGACAGTTTATTTGCTGTAGGAGTCTGCAGTGATGAGCTCTACAAGAAAGATTTGTAGCAAATCTTGCTATCTTGTCATAGCATTGCTCTAACTTTGCTTTATGGATTGTTTGTAAGTTTGCAAGCATAGTAGAGGCATATAATAGTGAAGGAACAGATACGTTTTAGCAAGTCTTTTTCTACTATCTGAGGAAAAAGTTTTTACTTGATAAAATGCAAATAGTTTTTGATTTTTTATGGTTGTTTAAATGTGAATATCAATTTTTTTCATCTATGAGCACATTTAAGAGTTTAGCATATAGAACCAGCTCTGTCTTTGTATTATTAGCTAAGATTATGTTAAAGTCAACTTTGGTATGAGAGGAGACTTAGGAGTGAATGGTAATAGTTCAGTCTTTTTAGGGTTCAGTAGAAGTTCTGAGTTGTCTAGCCAGGATTCTATGGAAAAGAATGATACTTGGGTCAGCTCTTGAGATTTGGTCATGTTGGGGGCAGAGCAGATGAATGTGAAATTATCTGCATATTTAGCTAAGGTAGGATGTTTTTCAGCAGATGTTAGGTCATTTATGAATATGATGAACAGGAAAGGTCTGAGAAGGGAGCCAGTTTGGCTTTTCTAACATTATGTCTGGAACATATTTTCTTCAGCCCTAATACACTGCCAAAAGCTATGCTTAACATATAACAACAGCAAAGTGCCTTGTGGTACACTTATGTTAATGGGATGAAAGGAAGAGTATTTGTTTTGGCACTTTATAGCTTGGCACCTATCAAGTAAGGTACTTATTATATTTTACTATATACTGTATATTTAATATATACTATTATTATTATACTATATTGTGCATGATATTACACTGCACAGTTCTTTACAATAGTGTACTACATTACACTGTATTGCTCTACACTATGTGTGTTACTGTACTGAACTGCAGAGTTCAGTTCTGGATTGTAGTGAGGTAAATTACTGCTGCATTTTAACTTACATGGTATCTCACTGTACTGCACAATGTACTGTATATGGTACTTTTCATAATGTACTGGGGTGCAGTACACTGTACTGAACCATGCTGCTCATGGAACTGCAAGGCACAGCTATGTAGTATAATGTGCTATACTATAGTAAAATGTAACAAGCATGATAATGTAGTGCATGTAATTGTATAGTACACTATACAGTTCTATACAGTGTACAATACTACACTGAATTGTGTTGCAATGTACATGATAATGTAATATGTTGTGCTGTACACTTTAACACTGTACTATGTAATACTGTATTGCACTGTATTATACTCTACTTGGTAACCCCACCTGGACTGCAGTCTTGTATAATACACACTACAGTCATTATATGGTACTATAGTGTACAATTCTGCATTATAATGTGCTATACTGTGCTGTACTGAAATGCACTTTAAGTGATACTGTAATGCAATGCAGTACACGGTTCTGCACTATGGTGTACTATAATATGCATGGTACCACAATGAATATTTTTGAACTGTAGTATGCTGTATTACCTTGTATTGAACATGATACTGCACTTCATTACACAGCATTCTGCTATACTACACTGTACAGTGTTACACTGCACCAAAAGGTATCACTGTATATGTTGTATACCAACATGTTACATTACACTACTTTGCGTTTTAATGTGCTATAGTACACAATAAAATGCAGAACTGCATACTACTGCACAATCCAGTACTGCACTAGTCTGCAGCAATGCTGAATGACCAAGAGTCCTAATCTAACAACAGCAAAGTGTACTGGAGATAATAAAATACAGAAGACAGAAATCAAAGCAGGAATAGAAACATTAATTGCAAAAATTAGATTTACCTTCAGAAATATCCAACACTAACAAATCTGTCTTTTTATTCCACCTGAATACCTCTCAAAAGAATACATTTCTACACTAAACATGCAGCTATTTTCTGGAAATATACAAGTACAGAGCACTTTTTTTCTGATTATTTCATGACCCTAGGAGGATGCATGCAGTGTATTTTATTATACAGTTCATAAAATGTACTGTGGCTTTGTTTGCTGAGCTAGTTTATTTGTTCATATGTCAATTTTTAAAGCTGATGTAAATCACCTCCCCCACCCATCCATATCCAGGACAGAACACAACACTCATTCCCATTTGGAGGCCAGGGATAGCCGCCTGTTAGGCCTTTGTTTGTCATCTCTGCATAACTCCTGCCTCACAGTGGCTGGCGGCTTCACTGGAATCCACTACCTGAGGGGCTCCCTATGCATGCCTATGCATGCCCTGTTAAAGCCTATCTTGGTTTATTTGCAGAATTAGTTATCTTATCCAGTAGCTGCTACTGTCAGCACCAAACAATCCTGCTGTGGTCAGTGGTACAGCAGGTCATATTGCCTCCCTTCTTCCAAGATGGGTGAGTTCGCTATGGCTCTTACACCAGTGTTTCCTTACCTTTATCTTCCATCTTCTAAGCTGCTAACTGAACTCAGATCATCTCTGCTGTAGTTAGGGCTTTACCTCTGTATACCACACTGCTAGGGCAATAAAAGTATTTAATTTTGGAGCTCTAAATCTACCTTAGTTGAAGTTTCTTATAAAACATGGTAAATCCAAAATAACAAATATCTAAAAAGCTGTATAACAAACTGTTGAGTATAATAAGAAGGAATGAAAAGAACAGAAAATATGATGTATTTGTTTAAAGAGCTAGAAAAGTAAGAAGTATTTTTATTTTGTCTTTAAAATGCTTCAAGTGTGATATGATAGGGTCTTTAGAGAAGTTGGCCTAGATCAAAAAGGTTGCCAAAGGCCTAGATTAGGTATGGACAGTCTTCAAAATATATAGTTCTATTGGAGGTGGTGTCCAAGACAACTGTGGTTCTTCAGAGATGGTAGGGTACTTCTGGAAGAAAAACAAGTCTCTTGAGAAATCCTGGAGTTTTCCAAAGAAAATCAAACACATAACAAGAAACCATAACAAAAAAATTATAGTTGTAAAAAAGGAAGTTGTGAATGGAGGCAAATAGATCTGTTTGAGGAGGTTGCCACAGATCCTTAAAGATCACAGTGGTGCAGCAGTAGCATTGTCACCTTACAGCAAGAGGCTCTCTGGTTCGATCTTGGCTAGGGTGCCCTCTGTTCAGAGTCTGCATGTCCTCCCTGCATTTGCGTGTTTTTTGTCCGGGTGCTCCGGTTTCCTCCCATGTTACAAAGACATCTCTAGAGCGTTTTTCTCCAGGCCTCCGCTGAAAATTGGCTTTGTTCCAAGTCGGACTTTCCTGGTTAACAAATTTTAAATAAATAAATAATCTCAGGGTATATTTTCCATTCATGGGTATCAGTCCTAGTCCTGTTCAGCTTGCCTGCTACAAAATACTACTCTGATGAAAAGCAAACATTAACAAAAAGCAAATAAATAATTATCATTTTAAACAATGTCTTGCCTAGCTTCCCAAGTCTAAGCAAAATCTCAGAGGAAGGGTTTAATCAAGGAGTGAAAACAGTTCCAGAACACAAATAAGCCATATATGAGTATTTTGGTGGGGGGCATATTTTAAACCAACTTACATGAAACAGTTATGGCCAACTGCCTGTTTGATGTATGTATGTATAGGAAACATTTAATTTATGGGAATTATCAAGTGGTACCATGAAACCTAAAGATTATGCAAATATAGTATCAAAGTAAGTATTATAATTGCAGCAGATAAATAGAACTAAACAAAATCCCATCAAGGGAAAATAACAATTAGACTAAGTCAACAAATCCTGAAAATGTCTTACCTGAAGCATAAGAGATCTAAATAACTTTGTAGTTCCAGTTACCAAAAATAAATGGGTCTATATCAGATCATTGAAATGGCTCATTATTGAATGCCGTAACGTTGAACTGCAAAACTCGAACCCTAACAATATCAAAACCTCAAAACAGCAAATTTTTTTCCCAGGGAAAAAATTTGC
This sequence comes from Protopterus annectens, assembly GCF_019279795.1. Taxonomy (NCBI): domain Eukaryota; kingdom Metazoa; phylum Chordata; order Ceratodontiformes; family Protopteridae; genus Protopterus; species Protopterus annectens. The sequence goes on along the minus strand of NC_056744.1, from coordinate 1,451,597,535 downwards.
TGTTCCGAGAAACACACACCACAAGCACACTAAAAAGCAGCAATGCACACTCATACATTTAAATGTTACAGCTAACCCTACACTACACTGCACATACACTACTATCTATCCACTTACCTTAACCCAGACCCTAACCCTAAGGTCCATCACCATCACACACTCACCTCACTTGCACCCTAACCCTAACTCACTTAACCCACCCCTAACCCCAAATTCTCATTATCGCACACTCACCTCACCACGCCCTAACCCTAACTCACTTAACCCACCCCAAATTCTGTCACAATCACACACTTACCTGACCCATGCCCTAACCCTAACTCACCCAACCCGAACGTCCACACAATCACACACTTACCTTAACCCAACCCGTAACTTTCCACCGCATCGCTGAAAACAGCGAAGCCACAACAACTAGGAAAGAATTTGGTTTTGTGCAGTTTCACTGTTTTCAGCATTAGCGATATTGGGTTCGATATCAGATCATTTGAAATTCTGCTGTTTCGATGATCTAATATAGACCCAAAATAATTCATGTATCCAGAGCTGTGGTATTGTGGGATTAAGTCTTAACTAAAGCCCAGGCAATCTGGGTTCAATTATGCATTGGATATCTGGGGTGCTAGCATGGAAAATGGGCACACCTACTTCTGTTTTAGGAGGAGAGAAGGGCATGCACTTAGGACATACATATCATAGTTCTACTTCCCTGGTCAAGCCCAGGGAAACAACAGTGGAGTAATGCCTGATGGTAGGCAGGGTGTCCTGCTGACATCAGCCCTTGTGGAAGTCAGAGGCTGTCCAGCACTGACACTCACTGCATGTCCCACCCTCTGGGTACTACTGGGTACACACACAGGGGCAGGAAAATAAAAGAAGATGCCCTCGCAGCAGCAATATGATGATCTTATGATGTTTTACTCTCCTCCTTTGCCTCAACTGTAATCAGACCAAGTCTGGAGAAGTTAGGAGGGCTCAATAAACCTTTCAAGAGAGGAAGGGACTGGGGTCAACTGATGGTCAAATGTGAGGGAAAAATAGTTAAAAATGAAGCATGTATGTGGAGATTGTTAGAAGGAGAAATACTAAAATGAAGTGTCAGAATGGATTTTCTGTAGTGGAATTATTTCAGACATTTATTCTGAGACATGATGCTACACCTGCGCACTGCAAGGTTAGATAAGGAGAGACAGGTCAGTTTTGTTTCAGACTAAAAAAATATTATGAATCATTGTTTGATAGGCGAAGCGGATAGAAACATAGTTGGTCTGCCATTGTATTTTTGTACATCCTAAATCCATGAAAGAATATGTTTTTGATTGTTTTGCAACATGTAATACTATGAATATTATTTGTCTTGCAATTTGCACTAAATGTACAACGTTTTATGTTGGTAAATGTAATCAAAAATTGAAGGATCGTATTATCGAGCAACGATCCAAAATATGCATAAATGTTTCTTTGAATGCTCTAGCCATGCATATATCGCAATACGATTATGGTCATAATTTTAAATTTAGGATTATAGATATTGTTACTAAGAGCATCAGAGGAGGTAACGTAAATAATGTACTGGAGATTAGGGAATACAATTGGATTTTAAGGTTACAGGCAAATGAAAAAACAGGGATTAATACAGCTATTAATATCAAACCAATTTTAATTAAAAAACAAATGGAATGTAAATAATTTTGCATATTATATATTTTGTTAGAAAGTGTAATGGTTTTATTTGATTGTATATGTAGAGTGATGCTTTTGTTTACATTTCTGGCATTTATGTATAAATGTAAGTAACAATCTGTTTTTAATCAGGATATAGTGAATTTTAATTGACTAAATGTTAATAGATTGTGATTGGGGAGGCTGTGTCACATGAACATTTTGAAAGTATTTTAAATATGAACTGGTTGGTTTTACACTGAAGAAGGGCTATGCCTGAAACCTTTGCACATTAAAGTTTGTCTTTTTGGCATTTCTTAAGCCTAGGTTTTTTGTTTTGATTTACTTTGCATAATTTTACTTGTGGCTAAGTTAACTTCACTGTTGATTGTTTTGTTTACTCCCTATTGTTCCAGTCCCCATTTGTAGTAATTATGCTACAGTGTAACCTAATTTAGCATGGAGTATACAGAAATCTTTCCAATGACCCTTTAACCTTGGCAGGAAATCTTGCTGAATATCAGACCAGCTTGACTCTCCACAGGCTAGAAATCTGGAGGAAAGATGATACATCAAATTGCATGAAGATGCTGTAACTGTGTGTATTGACTCTAACCTCTCTGCAGCAGTCGCACATTCCACATGCAGAGCTGCATGGAAGGTGATCCAATTACACATTCCACACACAGACAAAACAGTGGAAAATTCAGACAAAACATTGTCTGCTCGCCTCTAAAAGTACATATTACCTGGTCTCCACCAGGAAGCAGCCTTGCAGCAGCTAATAGCATGTCCTTTTGTGAGATGGGACAGCTCGCCCCTTGCTATTTGGTTTTCTTTCACTCTCATAGACTTCCAGTGACTGAGGTTGCAAAATAATTCCTTTTTGCTGCATTGCAATCTTTTGTTCTGCCTATCTGACAGCTGGTTGGCAACTACCACCTAAATTCTGACATGTATTTCCTTTTCTACCAACATGCAGAACCAATACTAATACATTTCATTGCACTTTTTCATATTAGGAAAAGTAGTGTACAACTCTGAATATCTGGCTTCAATTATTTTAGATAAAGAACCCTTGAGCCAGTCACTCCTGGAACCAGTTTGTCAATTGAAAATACTATCAAGACACTTACCATGATCCTTACTACAACAGCTTTGCTTACCTTGCATTTAATCTCCTTTTTCAGCAAGTGGTTCAGGTTCCGGTAGCGGAAGATGACATGGACTTTCTTATCAGCTGGTCCACATATGTCAGGGCCTAGAAAATTAAATTCAAAGTGGGTATAGTTCTAGGAAATTTCTGAATTACTCTAGACCTGTATTATCATTACACATGATGGTTTTTAAAAACTAATGGGCTGATTTTTCAATTTGTCTGGGAAAATACCAGAAAATCTTGAATGGAGAAAGCTTGATTATTTGGAGAAATACAGGATTGCCATGGAATTTGGCATTTTATGCTAGAGTACTCATTCATTACAACCTGTATTTCTTCTTATATTCACTGCTTATAATATTGTCAGTTTCCTTTATTAAGTGATTTGTACTTAGAATCTTTATTTTCATATGTACATAGATATACTAAACAATTATAATGAAAAAATAGTAATGAAAATAAACTATGATTTTAAAGTTATAGGTGGAATTCTCAAATTTCTTCATATGAAAATGGAATTTCATTTTTTAAGAACCATAAGTCAATGTCCATGCAATGGAAATCTGTCTTTAAAAACAAGTCAAGTGAAATAAATTCATTCATGTAGTGCTGGCATCCTTGGTTTAATACAGAACCTCCAAGTTATCAAAAAGCTACAGGATGTTTTTCTTACTAGAATAAGGAGCAATTGAGGTACTTGATGTACTAGTGACCCACAGTGGAAAATGTATGTAGTAGTGTGTGATCCTACATAGGTGTGAAGGAGAAAAATGGATGAAATCACAGTACATTGCCTGACATCTGCAACAGAAAATAACAGAAGATGAAGTGGGATTCACCTGTCTCACCTACACGACAGCTGTGAAAGTAGCTCCCCAGCAAACTAGTGAATCTCTGAGGGTCTTTCTAAGATGCATAGATGTACAATGTATGGCTAAATGCACCCATTTCTTGGAGATGGAAGAAGCCTCGACAAGAGGGAAAACTATGGATAAGCTATGGATAAGCCTTGTGGTTTGGGTGCCAAAGGCCTTGCAAAGTCAGAATAAGACAATGAGGGTCAGGAGACCCTAAGTTTTAAAAGGAAGAACAGGCTTTGGAAAGTATAATCTAGTCAGGCTCCATTATCGGAGAATTGCTGAATCAGCAGAGAATCAGACAATAGCAGTAAAGTCATGGGAGATGCCCTGTAGCTCTCCTGGTGATCTTTCTTGCATCATAAAACACCCTCCATTGCTTGGTCCATTCTCCTACTTTGGAATCATTGAGTGCCTTTGATTTTGTTTCTCAGACCAACTATATCTTTCTCAGTTCCCAAGAAATAATCATCTGCTTTCAAGGATTGTTATAACTGCAGAACTGACACATACATCTTTAGGTAAGGTGTGCTATGTTATAAATTTAAAGCAAATGCATTATGTCACTGCTGCAGCTGCAGCTGTGATGAAAAAGAAAGGTGTGTCTGTGTCTTGGCTTTGGTTTTCTATAATCGTTGAGTGCTGATAGATGAATGAAGGGCAAACTCCATCCTAAGTAAAATTTGCTATGTCCTACATTCCGCTGATTCCCCTTTCCTAGACACACGGACTGCAACCTACAACCTTCTCATGACAGGAGAAGATGGAACTGCCTGTATCCTGACACAGAGGATTCTTAGTTTGTAACAAATATGAGACTCCCTGCAAAAGTAGATTAAAAAATATTTTGTAATTCTACCATGTATTAGTGTATTTATCTAACTTTACTGCTGATCTACCAGGAAGGTAATCTTCTCCTGTACTTTGTTTTGTGGATTAATTGACATCACTGAAAGGGAATGGGCAGTCCAAAAAGCTCCATCATAAGCTTAAATCAAACAGATTGACACCTAAGAGAGAGAGTATTCAGTAGAAGCCACCTTGCCAGTAGGAGGCAGTCTAAAGAAAATACTCATGTGTAGACTGCAGCAGTGCAATAATGTGGGGTAACAGACTTAACATTGTTACACCAGTTACTGACACTGATGTCTCTGAGCAATAATGTCCGAGTCCAGGGATTTTATTCTTCAGTCCCTTCCCACATTTTTAAGTTATTCCATTTCCTTTTAAAGGATTCAGTTGTTTTACTCAGTATACTAGTCTAACATCCTATTTAATGTATTTACTGCCTTCTCAATGAAAAAAAAAATATTTCTTGTGTCAAAGATGAAAGTTGACCCGTCTACATAAAAGCTCTGCATTCTTTGATGGATCTAAATCATATCACTCCCTTTTCCTTCTGTATTACCAGGAAAACAGCTCTAGCCTCTCCAGTTTCTCACTCCCTGTCACTTTTTTTCTGTTACCTTATTCTGTTTTTGATTATTCTACCCCACACCGGACACATTTGTTGAGGCACATACTGTTGCGAGCAGTATTAATCATTCTGATGAACTATAATTTCCTATTACTGTCCTTTCTTCTGTATTTCATTTGTTCATCTCTGCTGGGAATATGTATTTCTGTTTTATTATATAACAAGGTCTAGTTCTCCTACCTTAAAATAAAAGTAAATAAATAAACTTCCATTTTCTCCCTTTTACCACTGTATCCTCTCTTGCATTTTTGCTTCCTTTTCCACAAACATTCTGACAATTTGTGTATTTCGGCTTTTCCCGGTTAGGGGTCGCCACAGCGGAACTTCGGTCCGCTAATGATTGGTAGTGGATTTTTACATACTGGGTTACCAGCCCTGACGCACAACCTTCAATGAAGGCAAGTCCCATTCACGTATGCCTCCACCCAGAAGACGTTCTAGCTGAGAATCGAACGGGACGTCTTGCTATGAGGCGACAACGCTACGGCAGCACCACCACCGTAGTTCTGACAATGTGGATGGAATATTCTAGATAAGGCTGCACTAGTGATTTAAGAAATGGAAGAATTCCTTGTATGAACTGTATGCCCATAAATACCGGGGATGCAGTCCAGCATACTGTTGGTCTTGACTGCTGCTTTTGCTTAATATCTTGGAGGTTCATTGTTGCAGTTACAGCTATACCTAATTTAGGTTGCACCAACAGCTTGCATACCATCCCAGCACTATTGCTTTCTGGGTGCAGTACCTCCCATGTCTAACAATGAGCCTCAGCTCTTATCTATCCCAGTATATCTTAGGCAATAGGTCACTGGTGCCAGAATGGTAGTTGTACTCCTGCATTTATAAGTTAGCTAGCAGGGACCTCTTTGGGAATATTATGATTCAGGGTCTCTCTAAGTGCACTTTGGGAACACCTTATTATTCTTACTAAGGTTTTATTACCTTTACAAAGTAGTATAATCTGTCATCAACTCACCAAACATGATGTAATACACAGATTCTCCATGCATCTCCTCTGGGACTAGACTGGCTGGAAACAGCTTGAGGTATCCGCCACCACATTCAATGTTCTGTTCATGTTTTACAGAGAACTGAATAACCAGAACCTGGCCATCATTAGTAAATGGATCAAACTTTGTGGCTACGGCATAAAACTTGTTATCTTCGGATGTCTGGATGCCTACACAGGAAAAAGATACAGTGTAAGTTGAAAATATACATTTAAAACAGAAGAAAAAAAGAGAAGAATATCATAACACAGTCCAGAGAATTATCTGTACAGCTTAATTAAATCTGGCTGTTTGTTGAATAATGATACATAAGGATCCCAGCATGCTCCTGAGTTTTGTACCCAGTTTAAATGAGATGGTATCTATTTCAAGTGTTTTGAAACTATGTTCTGATGAGATTTATGATTAGTAACAGCACTTACATCAATTGGGTTTTGATCTTAACAATTTTTTTTTCATTTGGTGTAGTAAGTGCTTGTGTTTTTCATAATACTTATTGTACCAGAAGTGGGGTACAGTCTATGTGTGTAGTTCTTTCTGGACTGGTAAGATGGATTTAACATGTGATTACTGCTGGAGTAAAAAGTCTGCTTGTTTTTTTTTTACTGCTTTTAGTTCAGATGACGTTCCTGCATGAAAGGACAAAAGGCTTAACTGCTAGTATAATAAATTTGTTTGTGTAGAACTGACTCAGGTCTTTATGTGTGTTTTTGTCTAACTAGGGGCTGTACGCAGAATATTCAGGCTCAAGCTCTGTATGTAAGACACTAGTCACTGTTAGGTCACTTGGCCTGTGTACAGTGTTGTACTACAGGACTAGACCACTAAAAGACATTTGGTTCAAGCTGTCATAAGTGGGTTTTCTGTTACAACTTGCATGAGATTTACAAATTAGAGGTAGCTGTTGCATTCCCAAGAGCGCAATACTCAGAAACAGAGATCCATTGTGCAGATCTGGGCTGAAACTCTCACCAGAACTTACAATAACCTCAGATTCCAAGTCCCAAATTCCACAGATTCTAAGATGCAGTATTTCATTCACAGTGGTATCCTGCTTGTCCCCATTTTAAAGACTGGAGGCTAGACTACAAGATATTTGTCAGATTTGCTTGTGACCAGAAATTGATCTGCAACTTACAGGGAATGAGTCATGTGCATGTGTAACAGACAGAAAACAGCTATAATATATGGCTACATAAATACTTTCAGTGTATGAGAAAAGTAAATGTTTCATGGCATTTTTATTTAATCAATATTTTTCTGTCACCTAATGGACTAGACCCTTCTCTAATTATAAACCATCCATGCTTTGCTATTATTCAAACTATTATACTCATAGGGAAGCATCTATTGTGCAAGTGACTGCCAGCTATTTTCAAAAATAGATTCCCATTTCCCAGTGTTTCAGACAGAAATGAATCCTTGCTGATGAGTGTCCAGTAATAACTGTCCTTAGCAGCATGCAGATGATGCTGTGCTATTCTACTCCCATTAGACTGAGTGGACCTACAGCTGTATTTGCAGGCTGTCTTCTTCTGTCTGCAGACTCTGCCATACTGCAGGGCCTCATTTCTTACCTCTCAAAAAACAAGAAGCTTTTGCACACTTTATACAGGCACCTCAGAGATGACAGGACTCAAATCCTGAAATTCTGTACTTGTAGTGACTTTCCATGGAGTTGAGAAATTAATTCAGATAGGTCTATAATATGATCTTGTTGATCCTTAATGCTCTGTTTACTGTTGCCCACCCATCTGTCTAAAGAGTTGTATAGCAGATAGACAGCAGCACTATTTTAGTTACTATACAGGGCAGCAGGGTGGCTTGGTGATTAAAGTACTTGCCCTCTGGCCTCAGTATCAAGAATTCAGTCCTAATCTCAGGTTAATGTCCATTTGGAGTTTACATTTTTCTACACGTTGGTATAGCTTCAGTCTGGGTACTCTGCTTTCCTTACACCGCTCAAAAACAAGCTGGTTCCTTGAACCTGCCTATATGTACTAGATTCACATTTGCCTATGTAGCCTAACTTACAGGTGACAAGGATCCACGAGTGACAAATTTACTTACCTGGTTAACAAATTAATTACTTAAAGGGTGTGCATTCCTTTCATGGAAAATCCATCCATCTTAATTGTATTATTTATTTCAGTTTTAATACAGATATGTTGTCTTTGACTTGTATTTTTTTCCCAGTATGTAAGTTATGTTCAAAGTAAATAACAAAGGAGGCTCCTTTACAGAGTTATGCAATCTTCAGCACTGAGGCCAAGCACACAACAGCACTGGCTGTACACTTTTAGTCTGTAAGGATCTGTTGTTTGTATGTATTAAATTAAAAGTTATCTTATTAAAAAATAAATGGTTTGCCACTACACTGTCAAGTTTGTCTTTACTGACAATTTTCTCAGCCCTGTTCAGTATTTGCAAATCCAGGTTTAATGTATTGTGAAAACAGCTAAAATAGTTTAAGTTATGCTAAGCTTGTTCATTCCTGTAGTGATTAGTTGTCTAAAGCAAGATTATTGCTGCTTAGCTGGGCCTTTCTATTTTTCTGTTGCTGTTTGGCACTGAGATCTCTTCTGTTTTATAGCTGATTTAAGGATACTTACCCTGCTGCTTATTGATGTAGCACATAGAATTGTTATAAGGCTGCATGCTTGCATACAATGCTATTATTATGTTTTTGTGGCAGGCAGTGCAGTGTTGCTGAATTCACAACTGCTGTGTGTCCTGGCTGTCTTTTAGTAGTACAAGCTACTCACTGCTGATTGCTTTGGCTCTCATGTTACACTTGACATGATACTGGCCATCTGCATACTCTGCTGTAAGGCTCTGTCTGATTCTTTGCATACTGGTGTTTTTTTTTTTAACCTTGCTATGCAAATGATTTTTTTAATCATCATTGTGTTATATTGCTTTCCTGCACTCTTAAAGATGATACAGCTGGATTGTTCTGAGTCTGTGGAATTTTTGGGAAATTTACACAAATATATTGAATTTGCTGTTGGCCTTGCCAGGGACTTTTCTCTTGACTATTGCAATTTATTCTGAGTACTAACTGGAGACTAAACAGTGCTCATTTGCTTATCTGAACTCCTCTAAAATGTTGCTTTTCATGTCATCTCCAGCATTAAAATTTATTACCAGCCTGGCTACAGCAAAATCATCATGTTGATGGTTTGTATTATCGCTTGTCTAACTTAAAATTCCATCCCGAACTATTTTGATAAGTAAGTCTGATTTTTATCTTGGCTGTTCATGAGTCTATTTATGTCACAGATGCATATTTTTATTTGAATCTATTAAACATTATAGCACTTTACAATGCAGTTTTATTTTGCACTGTGCATGTAAACACTGTTCTAAGTGTTTAATGGCTTTTTATTTAAACTTTGCATACATTCCATGGTCATGGGGAAATTGCCTGTGTAAATTCTGGATTGCCAGTTTGGCTTTTCTAACATTATGTCTGGAACATATTTTCTTCAGCCCTAACACACTGCCAAAAGCTATGCTGCCCTTTAAATAACTGTATTAATTAGCAGCTGTGGGTAAGTTGATAAAAGAGTGCACTCCAAAATAAATGACCTATAACAGAAGAGCCAAACCTGCAGCTTGTCAACGGGCTTCCTGCTTATCATTCTCCAGAATTAGAAGAGTTGGGCTGGGGAACTGTATAAATGAATATAGTGTATGCCCATCCATCTTAATCTTCACATGCAAGCTTAGGGTTACCACCTGTCCCTCTTTGCAAGAGACAGTCACTCTTTGGGCAGTTGTGTCCTGCAGAAAATGCTAAAAAAATGTCAAATATCCTGAGATTTTAGGACAAAAATAGTTCATACGTTTTCTTTAACAGTTGCATGAAACAGATATTTTGTATTTGAAATGCCTAAATGCGATATGAAATAGCATAAGTAACTCAGATGTTGCAATAATCTTTTATTTTGGCAAAAAAGTGAAGTTCTGTCTTTTGTGCTGACTGTGAATATGTTTTGACTAGCAAAATCTTACCATTCAACAAAAAAGTCCCACTTTGGGCATTTGAAAAGGTGGCAACCCTATGCAAGCTACTATATAAGAATCTCCATCCTGACCTATCAGATTTGTTAGGCCTTATATGCATCTGGCAAGCAACTCAAATCCAGAAACTAGTATTTACTAAACAAAAACAAAATGTCTTGTAAAACAGATTATAGTACCTATTAGCTTCCACCAATCTACAGGGAACTCTCTTCCCATTAATACCTTACCGTTCTTTTTCTCGCTTAAAGAAAGATGTATTACAATATGCAGTCTTACTAAAAAAGCATTAGGAAGTAAAAGGCAATATAGCTCCAAAACTACCAAACCACTTTTTTAAATCAGCCAAAGAAATTATGGCTTCAGATGAACCAAACTATTTGCAGAGAAAAGAAAAACAACACATACTCAACAAAAAAGATCTACTTACAGCATAAGACTTTCTTACAGAATTCAGCATACTTCACCCTCACCTCCACCCCCTTAAGTTTCCCAGGGACAGACTCTTCTGACTTTCTCTCCAATTATATTTTAAAACAGTCATAACAAACGACAACAAAAACTTAAAAAATTATCACAGCCCCTCCTTGGTTAAGATGACCTGCTACCTTGGTTTGTAAAAGCTTGATCTGAACACTTTATCCAGTAAACCACAACTATAACCTCAGCTTCTGTCAGAATTATTTCTCCATAATTTGGAAAAAATTACATACTTAAACCAGTTCCAAAAACTTAAAATTGTCTCTCCTGTACACATTTAAGGCCCATATCTATATTTTCTACACTGGGGAAAAGTGCTTGAAAGAAAAACTTGCCTATAACCAGCTTTCTGAGTATATTTCTTCCCAGTGTCTACTCTTCTGAAACCCACATGGATTGTGGCAAACACATTACCTTGACAGCTCTCTGGACTCTAGCAGATGACAGACTAATGGGAAGGGATAAAGGTCAATGTATGAAAACATCAGACATGGATAGCCACCAGCTACTCTTATGACCAGAATACCCACCTCTTTAACAAATGAAAATAAAATTAAAAAATAAAGTTCCACAAATCCTTATTAGTTCATGGAATCAGTGACAAAAACTACCAATGGTTCAAAAACTACCTTTTCCACTGTGCCTTCTCCATTGATATATGTTCTTCCACTTCCCTCAGTGATCCCTATATTAAATTTGTCCCCAGAGTACAGTACTCTCTCCTCTATTTCCTCTACAGCTATGTTAACAAATTTCCCTCAAACATCCTCCAACTTCCTGTCATTCTTTATGCTGATGACTTGATCACCTTATGGATCAGATGCCTAATACTATAACATTACACTTATTGACCTAACAACTGGTCCAGTTCCAGAAAAATCATTTTGAACTCCAAAAGCTTAGGAAAGACTGAAACTGCTCATGCTAACTTAGCAATCCTTGGTCACAACCTTAATCCTCTTGAAACCTTCAGCTCCTTCAAATACTTCATACTGTGGTTAGAACAAAACATAAACTTCCAATATCACATTCATAGAACCAAAACAAAAATCTATAAGGCTCACTTCTGGGCATGGAAGATCTCTCACTTCTTATTTCCCTCAGGTAGAGAGGCCATAGGAAAAGGGATCCTAATGGCACAACTAGAATATGCTCTGTCCATTATAGATTCAGGGTCAAAAAAGAATCTTACCTCACTACAAACTACAGCAAACAAGATATGCCAATTCATTCAAAAAGGTCAGCTGACTCCCAGTCCAGCATAGGTCAATTCTCCTTCTAGGCTCACAGTCCATCGGTTCAAATGACTAAGCCAAGACTCCTTCACATAACTTCAGACAGAAATTCATAGTCAGGCAAAAAACACAAGCTCAGGTCACATATCTCATAACCTCCTGCTCAACACACCTCTCTCTCTAACAAGATATGTAGTCACACAGTTTATCCACCCTGGATCCCAGAGTATGGGAAACAATCCTACACCATCAGAGATTCAACATCTTTACTAAATTTCAGAAAACAACTTTAACAACATTTACACAAATCAGGAGAATCACACACTGACTTAGCAATAATTGCATAACTTAAAGGATGCCCAATTGATCTCTCAGTTTCCCCTTGCTTGCTCTTATATATTCCTTCAGAAAGAATTTTGACCACCCAATTACTCTCATTTAAACATTCTCCCCTCCATACTCTCCTATCATTTAGTCTTTCTATCCCAATCTGCTTTAAAACTTCCATCTTGTTGATGGGTAGTTAACAAGACCTATGCTAAACACATCACTATTTTTACATCTCCTAACGTGCTCTTCTGATTTATCTCTAAGTTTCTTCCCATTATCTGTAGGAATGTAGCAGATATACATTGCATGATTTTTCCAGTACTATTCTATGCAAGTAGGTAATGTAAATATGTATTATAACAATGTTTGATCATCATGTAGCTAATGTAGACTGAATTCTTAATTAGTCACTCCTGAACAGAATATCTTACATTTTTTTACATGAAGTTACTACTGTTGCTATTTTACAGCTGCTGTATGCTATTTGCTCCTTTTGTGCCTGGGGGTAAGACTGAAACAGGTCCTTCAGGGCGCATCACTCTACTCCAGTCAAGACATCTAAATAAATAAGTGAAGAATCCTGCAAAGCCTGTTTTTCCCCATCCTATTCATGACATGACTGTGGCATTACGTAAATCATCCTGCTGTTGCTTCTGACTTAAAACTGCCCTTTGGTAACTTTAAGGCACAGGCAGTGCCTAAGTATATTATTTCTGTAATCATTTTCATTCATTTGTGTTGTTGTCAGATCCTGAAAACACATCTATTACTGAATGTTTGCCTTCACTATACTGATAAAAAAATTATAATGCTACTTTAATTACATTTCCTTGATTGACTGCCTTAGATATTTGTACTTCATCCCTAACTTGTGTCAGAATATTGTTTACTGCACCACCCTTCCCAAACATGACAGCAACGCATCTACCTTGTATAAAGTTTATGACATCTGCTGAAATACTCTTCAGCTTTCCACTTTACTGGTTGTTGAATACTCATTTTCAAATTATTTATTTGGTCTCCATTCATTCATTTATTCATTTGTTCACTTATTTATTTATTTAAGGCTTGTTAACTGAGAAGAAGTGGCCTGATCTCAAATGACCCATTTCTGACTCAGCCCAAGGAGTAACAATGTTATTTAGAAGCACTGATTGACATAACATTAGATTATACATTAGAAATAAAGATATGCAGTTTACTTACGGGATGAATGGTACCAGTATAACAGTGGATTATACATTTAGAATAACTGCAGGCAGTATATGAGGTATAAGTCTGTACAACTGATTTATAGAAATCTATAGCCTCACAATGTAACTGTGCTGACTTTTTCATCTAGAGTAGTGTATTTACTCATGTGTGTAATGCAGAGGTAATACAATGCAAATTAGCTGTTAGAAAGGTATGTAATATATGCAATATTTATTATACGGTCAATATATACAAATTCACGACTTCCAAACTGGCTGCACACTGATCAACAGCTTAACTTCAGCTCTCCCAGTTTGAAAACCGAAAATGGGAGGCAACAGCCAGTGATACACAAGTAAAATTCAATTACTGGCTAGTAAGAACACAGCCTGGATGCCTGCAAAGAAGAAACTTAAAGATCCTGAAAGAAAATCAGCTAGAAAATGTAAAGAGAAAACACTGACTATGAAGAATCCTGCAGCTGTTCAGCAAAAAGCAGTTAAAGTTCCAGCTTTGGTGCAAGGCATGACTTCCAGTAATCTAGAGGAAAAAATAAGTCACATTTGTCTCAAAGCTGATTAAAATAAAACATTGAAGGAGTATATCAACTCAAATAACAAAAGGCTGGAAAAAATGGAAGACGCTGTAAAGAGATATTCAGATGAACTGATAAAACTGCAAAAATCAGAGGTCAAAATGAAGAAAAGGCTGGCCGCGTAAGAGACTGCTCAAGAAGAGATGTTTAAAAAAAAAAAGATAGAATTAGAGAACAGAGCAGGACGGAAAAATCTGACATTTTCTGCTGTACCAGAGAAACTAGAAGGAACATACTACTAATTTTATGAATGGGCAAATAAGCAACTGGACTGGTATTCCACAGCAGGAACTATTAATTGAAAGGACACACTGTGTGTATGCTCCAAATCTGTCCACGAGAAAGCAGACATGACCTCTATTAGTAAATATGCAAAATTACCAGCAGAAATTGTTGAAGATGAAAAAATTCTGGCAAACGGGCAAAGTATTAAAAGTTAGAGACAGCAGAGTATTTGTGGAAAATGACTGTTCATGTACACTAGGCTAAAGTGAAACAAATTTATTCCAGTAATCAGGGAATGTTGAGAGGCAGGTATGAAATTCAAGCTGCTGTATCCAGCTATCTTCAGAATATTCTTCCTGGAGGATTAATGTCATTTTTGATGCAGAACAGGCTAAGGAGAAAATATAAAATTGTGTATCAACAAAAAATGAGCAGGAGGGGACTCTGGTTCTTATTCTTCTGATAATAAAGCACACAGATAGACTTTGTCATTGAAATCTTTTCCTCAGTTTCAAAGGAAAATGCTTGAGTGACAGAGAAAACCACAGAGGTTGACCAGACGAATGGGGAGTAGCTGTGGAATTGAACTGGAATCTGGAGATGGGCAATGGATATGAGCAGGAAAAAAAACAGTAGCATGGAAAGTAATGAATAAATATGAGACTGCAATGCATCAATCACACTTACGAAATATGACTGTAGAAGAATAAGTGGAAAGAGTGGACTTTTGTTCACTTTGATAAACTTGTAAGGAACTGTAAAGCATTTGCCTCACTTCATGTCATTAATGTTTGGAAGGACTCTGAGGGGAGGGGAAGTGGAAGGAGAAAACTAACTGTAAGTAAAGTGTTTTCTTTTCTATGAAATGTTTCATAATATAAATTGCATATTTTATAGTAAGCATTTTAGGTGTTCTTGTGTGTGTTAAAGTTATTAAAGGAAATAGACACTTGTTTCTTCTTCTCTTTCTTTTTTGGTATTAAAAATGCAGGCATTACAGTGCAAAAAGAGAAGAAATGCTAGACAAAAGCAAATTTTAAGTTAATAGGTTGTAATCTTGGGTTATTCAGGTGAGAAATGGGGGAAAGTACAGAAACTACTTCTTCTTCTTCTTCTTCTTCTTTCAGCTTTTCCTGGTTAGAGGTTGCCACAGCAGATCATCTGTCTGCTCATGATTGGCAGTGGAGTTTTACAGTGTCGAGTTGCCAGCCCAGTGTCCAACCTTCCACAGAAGGCACACACACGCACACACTCACACCAAGGGCCAATTTAGAGTGTCCAATCCACCTACTGCATGTCTTTGGGATGTGGGAGGAAACCGGAGCACCCGGAGGAAACCCACGTGACGACAGGGAGGACATGCAGACTCTGCACAGAAGGTACACCAGCCGAGAATCGAACTGGAGAACCTCTTGCTGTGAGGCGGCAACGCTAACCACTGCACCACCGTGGCCAAAGTACAGAAACCACTAATTAGTGTAAATAAGAGCACAGGCAATAACATGCTAGCATGGATAACCTCAATTTTAGGTTAATTAGGTACTGAGTTAGTAGTTGTCTTTTTGGCAAAAATGTTCCTTTTAGGAGGGTTAAAGTTCATTATTTGAAAATGTACATGGTTGTGTGTGTTTTTATTAAGTTAACAGGTTATGGAGGTGTTCTTGGGTGTGGTTTTTTATGTATTTTATCAAAACAAAAAGTCTTGTAAAATGGGACATATGTTCCAATATTAATGATAAAAACTGTATAAAGGATTAACCTGCCAAATATTAATGGGTGCATATATCACAAAAGCTGGAAATAGACATTTTATAAAGCTGACATACATAACAGGTGAGAATAATGACTTCTTAGTGTAATGGTGACACTTTCCATGTTATCTTGGAATATGAATGGTTTCACAGGTATGGACAAAAAGGAAAGAATAATTATATTAAGAAATGTACAGTGCAAATAGCAATGCTACAGGAGACACATTTGGACAGAAATGATCATGTGAATTTGACAAAAAAAGGATTCCAGGATGGATATTCTGCAGAATATCAGGGACAAAGGAAAAGATGAGAAATTATATTAATTGCTAGAGGAGCTCCAATACTGATAGAACAGGAAAAAAGATAATAATGGCAAATTTGTAGTAGTAAGGGGCTACTGGCAAGTGATGAGAGAAAATATATTTCACAGGAATATAAGCATATAAATGAAAACACTGATACATATCCAATAACTGTTTCAGATCATGCTTTAATAATTACTAAGATTCAGATGCAGGGTAATGAAATAAAGATGAGACACTGGCACTTCCCCACTTAACTGTTAAATGGAGAAGAATTAAAGGAATGAGTAGTGGAAATTGCCTGGGAATTATTAGCAAAGACAGAAAGTATAAGTTATAGCTAAAAAGTGGAATAAATTGAAAGTGGATTTTAAAAATAGGGTAGAAATAAAATAAAAAGAGATCTGGTTAAAAAGTAATAAGAATTATTTAGAGGGGCTGACAAAGGTTAAAGTATTACAAAACAAGGGGAATATCACAGAACAAGAACAGACATCATTGCAGAGCCCTAAAGAGAAAATAAGGGAGTACCTCAATAATATGCATGAGTTTAGAAAGATTGCTGTTAAGCAACTGTTTTTGATAATAAATCCACAACACAAAAACTTTTGGCACAATGACAAAGGCAGCAGAAAGTAGAAAGGGTTGTTTCAAACTTAAGGAGTCTATAACAAGGAAAATAACCAGGGATCCTGTAGAGGCATTAGAGATATTTCATAAATTTTATGAAAAATTGTATAAAGCAGAGAAGTGGGGAAATCAAGAAAAGGCATACATGGAGATATGGAAGAATTAAATATGTCAAGGTTAGGGTAGATTATGCTCAATAACTAACAGTTAAGATAGACAGGAGGAGAGGAGATAAAAATGGTGATGTATAACCAGCAGGAAAGTCTCCAGGAATAGATGGTATTCCAGTGGAAGTTTGGAAGCTAGGATAGAAGAAAGTGATACAGATCTGAAACAAGAAGGGGAGGCACTGACATTCTGGAAAAAGCTGTGGTCGCTGTAATACCTACAGATGGTAAAGACCCATCATCCAGCTTCATATAGTCCCATTTCAACTTTAAACCATGATTACAATGTGTTTATTTGTATAATGGCTAAAATAATGGCAAAGATGACGCCAAAACTGATAGATATGGACAATGTGGTTTTCTGAAGGGTAGGAAAACATTTGATGACATTAGTAGAACAATGATGATCCAGAGGGAAGCATAATATTAGAAAATGCCACTGTTATTGGTGGGTCTCAATTTAGAGAAAACATTCAACAGAGTAAGATGGATTTTATGAGTAGGGCAGTTGAGGTATTTGCATTTCCTGATGCAATAATAAAGTTAATTAGAAGGATATATGAGGGATCAGAGACAAGAATCAATATGCGTGTGTGTGTGGGGGGGATTTCTTGGATAGGATGTGTATGAACAGAGGAACCAAGCAGGCATGTCCCCTTACCCCTTTTTACATGCATTATATTTAGAACCATTGGCACAAAAATAAGGGACTCAGAAATTCGAGGATACAGTTGGTATGGTGCTCAAGAGAAAGTGGCCTTATTTGCAGATAATATTATTTTGTACTTGATGGAACCAGAAAAGTACATCTCAGTGTTGTGGAATATTCTGAGACAGTTCCAATGTTTTGGGGATATAAAATTAATGACATTAAAACAAAAGCTACAGCTATAAACTATGTACCTACACATGACTTGGTTCAGCAATACCCATATTTATGGGGATGTGATAAAATGATGTATTTAGGAATACAGATTGAAAAGGATTCCATTATGGCAGCAAAAGATATATGAGAAGAGGCTAAACAAAGGATAATACAAACACTGAGAAACTGAAAGCTCTTGCCTATAGATATAGATAGCAAAATACAAGAAGTAAAATTGTTTTTGGTCCTTTAGTTTTATACACAGGTAGTCATATTTTTATCAACAGAGGAGAAGTTGTAGATAGCAATTAATAAAGAGCTGTAGGATTTTATTTGGGAGGGGAAGAAGGCAAGAGTCAAGCAGGATAAGCTGATCCTCCCAAATGAACAAGGAGGTTTAGAGTTACCTGATTTGAAGGAATATTTTAGAGCTACATAGTTAAGGTTCTTATACATAACATAAGCAGAAAGCTACAATTCAAAGTGGAAAGAGATGATGGTGAAGTGGGGAGTAATATAAGAAATAAGGAAAGAATGGGATTTTGGACACATATCCTTGAGGAGAATAAAAACAGTCATACAGATATTATATTCATAAAGTAGCAGAAAGTATGCTAAGAACTAATCCAACACTGGAATGGAGAAAGGAGATTTTGCCAATAGGGATGACAGCGATTAGAAGTACAGAGACTATAGAAGAGCACACATATATATATATATATATATATATATATATATATATATATATATACAACCAAGTTTTGTTGATTTTTTTCCTTGATAGAATTGATATTGGACAATAATGTTTTCTTGTTTGATGGTAGGTACTATATTCAAAAATTGGGTCTAGCCATGGACACTTCATCTGCAAACTCATATGTGAATATGGTGATGGCACACTGGGAGACCACATATGTTCTAACTAATGAGCGGTTCTTGAGTGCCATCGAATATTTTAGGCATTTTGTAGATGACATTTTTGTGCTTTGCACAGGTACTCTTGAGTTGTTGAATGAATTAGTAGAATTTCTAAACACTACAACGTCTTTTTTAAGTTTCACAATAAAGTGCTCTAATATCCGTGGTGGTGGTGCTGTGGTAACGTTGTTGCCTCACAGTAAGACGCTGCCCGGTTCGATTCTCAGCTATAGCATCTTCTGCATGGAGACATGCGTGAATGGGCGTACCTTCATTGAAGGTTGAGCATCAGGGCTGGTAACTCGGCACATAAAAATCAACTACCAATCATTAGCTGACCGGAGTTCCGCTGTGGCAACCCCTAACCGGGAAAAGCCGAAAGACACAACAACAACAACAACAATAAAGTGCTCTAATAGTGAGATCTAGTTTTTAGATGTGAAGCTGGTTAAAATAGTGATCTATCTATTACTAATGAGCTTTATAGGAAGCCTTGTAGGAGAAATGCTGTCCTACATAGAGACAGCATGCACCCCCCACACATATTTATAAAAATGCAGTGAAGGGGCAGGATTTACAGATCTCTAGGCTCATCAGTGATGAAACCTCTTTTGAGTCAGCATTATCCAACCTTACTACAGACTTGTTGAAGAGAGGATACAAAAGTAGAGACCTCAACCAGTCCCTAATAATGGATTGAGAGGAAGGAGAGAGGTCACCCATCCTTTTCTAATAATAGATCAACAACAGGGTCTCATGGATCTAGACTTTAAAAGGTGTGATCTGATCTATTTAGCTAAGTTCAACTCTTGTGCATCGTTTTATGTGGGCAAGACTAATCGCCGATTGAAGGAGAGGATTTTACAGCATTTGTCTGCTTTGAGGCTACAAATGAAACATAGTTTCATAGTTTCATAGTATAGTACTAGGCTATCTGCCCTGGGGCATTTGTAAGCCTAGCCATAGTGATGTGGCTTTTGCCACCCCATGAAATGGTACAAAAAATGTACAGAATAAATTTAGAATACTGTGCCTCTGTCTAGTAGTGACACAATGATAGCGCTTTATTTCAGCATGTTAAAGACCATAAAGGACATTCTTTTTCTTTTTTAGTGTTGCAGATCGAGAAAGAGAACCCAAGAGAAGGGGTAATCTGATCAAATTTACTGAGTCATGTGAGATTCAATGGATAATTCAACTTCAGGCTGAGAGAAGCCCTGGTCTGAATGGGATGACCCCGCTTAAACCTATTTTGAAGGGGCATAGACATCACTTATGTTTTTGATTGGTTTATGGCTATTTAAATGGCTTGTGTCTACTTATAATGGACAATCTGAAGAAGACAGATAGTCTTGAAAGTGCTAATTCTTTTATTTCACTTTATTTGCTGTTTTTGATTGATTTACATTAAATCTTGTTTTATTTTATAGCTTGGTGGTTTGTGCGGTTTATATTACATTTCTTTGTCTCTTATGTACCATACCAAACCTTTGGTGCTCCTTCATTTGTTTTATCTTTGTTTAGATAACTCTAGTGGCTATTTTGTATTTAATTGGATATAAATTGTTACATTGTAACCAGTTGTATCTTTGGTCTGACAAAGCATCTCTTTTAGATGTGAAAGCGCTTACCAATTTTACTGTCCTAATATTTTATCTTCTGTGTTTGTTTATTAAATTTATTCACACATCGATCAGCCATGCAGCTGTATCTCGTTTTGGTTTTTTAAGACTTTAAAAATTCCCTGCAGAGTACTCTGTCAGTAGTACTGGGTGAGCAAATAAGTGTAACTAAGGAAATTATTTTTTTGAGCTGGGATACAGGATCTGAATTACCTAAACATATTACAGCCTTGTTAAGTGTAATTCTGATGGCTACCAAAAGATCTCCGTTATGTTTAGAATATTTACAAAATGTAAAAGCAACAAAACTGGCCAGTAGTTTCTCAGGAAATGTTTATTTTCTGGGAGGCTACAGTTGGTTTTGTTGTTTTTACAGTTTTGGTTTACTTCCACTACCATTGTTTCAGCTGTAGATGGGTAATATTTAAAATATGTACAATTTGGGTGATTATTCAAGCTGACCTAGTAAATGTTCTCAATCTGAAACAGTTAAAAGATTAAAAGGCCTGAGGGGATTAACAGAGAATGTGTTGATTTGTAAATGAAAATGGTAAAGAATAAAAGGTAAGTATTATTACATGAAGGGTCTTGTTTGCAGTACTTACAACTGCTCTTTTCTATTAGCTGAGAAAGTATTTTTTCTCTCTGAACTCTTATATGGTTGGGAAAATTTGAATATTTACTGGTAGCATGCCCAAGAGGTCAGGTCCAAGGACAGAAGATACATGATACAATATGGTAAGGGAGTTCTTTACTCATTGAAGGGTAGAAATATTGTTTTTTTGCCTGATCTTCAGTCATGGTATAACATCTCATTTTGTATTTATAATATGTTATTCCACAATTTTCAGTCACCTAGTGTAAAGTGTTTTCTGTTCCTATGCAGGCTGTTTATACATATTAATTTGCCCTGCATTGTACATGCTTCCCTGTCATTAGCTTTGAGGAATTTGATGGCTTTCCAATTTCCTGACCACATCTAACTGATCAGACTATTCCTTGAAGCATTTAAGGCCCTGCACACTGAATTGGAGATTTTTCCTTTTCTCACTGTTGTCTGAAAAGGGAATTGTTATGTATAAGAAATTGGTGTAGAAGAGCTAGTCTTCCTGCAAAAATATTGGTTTCAATGAGTGCAGTTCTCTATCAATAGTGATGAAGAAGTTGCTTTTCCATCATTTGTATCTTGGCCTGCCATAAGGGAAGTACATGATAAATATACAGGAATTTTTGCCCCTGATTCCATCTGAAAATAGTCCTGAACTTGTAAGGCAAAACATAAATTAATTTCTTGGTAAATATATTTTGGAAAGCCATGTTTGCAGTTTCACATTAAATACACACATTAATTCATGTTGTGGTTGACAGTGAATAGTATTACAGTAAGGCCACTGCTTGTATTAGAGTCCAGAAGATATGCATTCTGATTCTTGTGTATTAGTCATCATCAGTATTTTACTTTGCTAATTTTATTCTATGAATTCTGCAGCAATTCAATGTCTGCAAAGTGTCTTAATTTTATTGGATAGACATTTCTACATTTCTACTGTTTTTGCTTTACTATCTCCAGCAGTAACTTTTAAACCATGAGTATATTTATAGTTATTTGTTACTTGATAGACCTCCTTGTGGTACTCCCCCCTTTTTGCTCTATAAAAATTCCTACTGATCAATTCCACTCTTCTCTGAGGTACCACATTTTGGAGAGGTGCAGGGCAGGTACCAGAGATAGTTTATTGTACTGGACTTTGAACACACAAGGTCTGTTGGCTGTTTAGATAATAACATAAATAGAAAAATGAACCAGCAGTTGAACTCCAGGAAGCAACCAGTAAACCAGTGGAACGAAGAAAAAAAACACGAATTTTGACCTAGGTTTCGTCTTTAATCCGACTTCATCAGAACACAAGTTAATACTAGTAAAAGAAACACCTTATATACACATTTGAAAATGACATCATCACCAATCAACTGATTGATAACTTAATTAACTCCATAAACACAGTGGAAATAGTTAAAAGGCCAGCATACATAAAAAAAGGAAAACTCAAACCTAAAATTCAAACAACTTGTTTAGATAATAACATGTCACCCATGGGTGAAATTGATCCCAGATATGTCATATCTAAAAACCAGCTGAGGTGGTTTACTTGTAAATGGCATAGGGTATGGTGTACAAGGCCCTGGGTTCAAGACCTGAAAGGGCTGTTTATTTTAACATCTGAGGTGGCTTACTGGTAAATTGCTTTGGCTATGGTGTGCAGGGTCCTAGGTTCACAACCTGCAAGGGCTGTTTATTTAGCTCAGATGGCTTAGAGGTAAATTGTTGTAGTATGGTGTGCAGGGTCCTGGGTTCAAGACTTCCAAGAGCTCATTGTTTGGGGTGGGAGGTTGGCATAATGGTTAAGGTGTTTAACTTACAAACACAAGGTGCAGAGTTTGATTCTCACATGCGGTAGTTGGCTAGGTTTAAAATGGCCCATAACAGCTGCTAGCCTAGTACTAATCTATGAACCTATGAAACTATGAAATAAGTATGCAGCTACTCAGTTTATACAAAAGGAAATTCACAATATATGATGTACATTCTTCTAAATGTTTTACTGAGCTGGCCAATAAATAAGCAAAAACCAATAACATACACAATGGATCCAACATGGCATTCTTTAGGCTTGCTATTTATTGGACTGAATAGAGTGAACCTAGTTTATATACCTAATTGTTATCATATCTTTGAACTCAAGATGGTGATCTATATATTTAATATAGCATCCAAAAAGTACTATTATTTAATATCTGAAATATCAGGATATTCTGGTTTGACCGTGATAAGGAACTGAATGGTATGTTGCACATGAAACAATTCCTTTATATTCATGTTACACTAGTATTTGTTTGTTTTTTAAAGATATATGTGTTGACAGATTACATGATCTGGGTATGGATTTATAATGATCATATGTCTGATCATAAAATACACTGAAGAAGCCATTTAAGCAAAACCAATTTGTTTTTACTTCTTGTCTTGTGTGATAGGCATTTTATCCTATCTGTAAGTACTGGACTTTGCTTGATTTTCAAGGGATCAAGTCATGTCTGTATATATGTGAGTGTATGTGTGTGTGTGTGTGTGTGTGTGTGTGTGTGTGTGTGTGTGTGTGTGTGTGTGTGTGTGTGTGTGTGTGTCTTTAAACTAACTAAAGAAGGCAACATAAGGCATAGTGATACTGTTTTGCTTGCAGCTGTGACATGGGGTGCCCAGTTAGAGTTATGACAACTTATTACACTATATAGTAACACAAAAGCAAGACACACACACACACACACACACACACACACAAAACAGTGATATTTATCTGTTGCTTTATCATTGTAAGAGTAGTTGTAACTTGTGTGCTTATGTGTGTGTGTGTGTGTGTGTGTGTGTGTGTGTGTGTGTGTGTGTGTGTGTGTGTATGTGTGTGTGTGTGTGTGTGTGTGTGTGTGTGTGTGTGTGTGTGTGTGTGTGTGTGTGTGTGTGTGTGTGTGTGTATTTGTACATGCATTTTCATGAGAGAAAGAGGAGGAGGAGAGAGACAGAGACAGAGACAATGCTGAAACTGATGTGATGTTATATGCCATAGTTTGACGATTGTCTTACTGATGCCTCAACATTCTGCTTTCCATATTATCAGATGGGAGAACAATCTGTATTGTACTTCAATGACTGGAGCTGTGAGTTTGACAAGGAGAATTCTGACTGCAGGTTTAACAGTTAGCAGTAGATGTTAGAGTGGAGGACCATACCATGCATACATACATACAGATAAACATACATGTACATACACACACACTGCATAACAGTAGTCAGCTAGATCAACAATCTGATCAGGGTATTGTAGCATTCCAGTACTGAGATCCTCCATTACAGTGCTTAGTTGTAATGCAGCCAATGGCCGTACACACTTAAGGATTCTGTGCACTTGTCTACATGGTTCTTGTCATATTATGCAAGAATCCTTGAAGAGCAGTGAATCAGAGGGTATAAGGGCACAATTTCCATAAACCATACCCAGTAGCATAGCATGGATGGGACAAAGGGGGTAGCTACTGGGGGGTGGAAAGTGTTAGAGGGCAAGATTGAGAGTTCCTGGCTGCATTATTTAATATTTTTTTCACTTACAAAACCAAACTGAAGGTACAGAAAAGCACTTCAGTTAACTCTTAGTGTTTTTAATTTTTTGTTCTTCAGTTGAAGACCTGACAGCTGGGGGGTATCTGTAGGAATCCAACTGGTAGAAAAGCACCAGTTGGCTTTGTACAGTAAAGCCAAAGTCACTTTTTTATCTCTCTTCACATGAAGAGCTGGGGGGGGGTATAGGTTTAGCTGCTGCTGTAGAAAGACAGTTGTTAAAAAATTAACAATAAGCTATTTACAGTAAAAACACAAAGTCTTTTTTATCTTTCTGTTCACATGAAGAGCTGAAGGGGTGAGGAACCGGCAGCCAGATACAGCTCTGCCCATACCCACAGGCTACTGGGTTTACATGCAGCTTCAATAAACATTGTAGTAGTAGTGGTGGTGAGGCTTCTATGAATCACAAATCATAGACTCCTCATGTACTATCCAAAGCCACTTGCATTGACCTTCATAGAATGTTAGCTGTCTGGGAATTCTACCAACTCATCATACAGTTTCAGTAGAGACCTTATATTATGCTATGTGTATCATATGAATTACAGCATTAGAGACCACAGTTCAGTACAGCGTTTCTTACATTTCCACATTTTCATATTACGTACAATTACAGTATCTGATGGGTTTATGCCCCTATCCAGAATAGGTAGGTTCAGATAACATGTAACAGCTTTAATACAGTCTTTCTGATAACTTTGCTCTTCTGGTTTGCTAACAGTAGAATCAGCTTTACATCAGTCTTGCAGCTTACATCTTTACTCTTTAACTGACTTCACCTATACAGACAGATTTCATTTCAAACTCAGTGATACAGGACACTAAATCTCTGAACTCTGTGACATTATACATATAGCTGAATTCTCAGGCATTTATTTGTCAGTTGAACTTGCTTTCTTAAAGGTTTCCTGTTTTTTAACTAGAAATGCTGATCAAGACCTTCTGTTATATATGGCACAACACATGACTCTGAGATGAGATTGCTGACTCTGCTGACAAACTCCTAGCTAGGACCCAACATGCTTTCTCATTCACCAAAGAATGGATGAATAACAACCATCTAGACCTTAACCCCAGCAAAACTAACCTGCTTCTATTCATCCCCCAAAAATCAACCTCCTAAAAAGAGCAGATTTTAATATCTATTCACAAAACAAAACCTGCATTAGAGCAGTATCACAAGCTAAACTTCTAGGAGTTATAACAGACAAATATTTAACATTCGATCTACACATCCAAAACTGCATAAAAAAAAAAAACGACCAGAAACTAGGCACCCTCTATAAGCATAAATTGTACCGCACACCCACCACTAGACAAACCCTTGCACTATCCTATTTGCTTCCTTCACTTTTATACAGTGCCCATTTGTTTCCTAACATTCAAAGCTCCTTAAAATCCAAGACTGAGTCCTGTTATAACAAGGTTGCCAGGTTATCTAGCAACGAAACATACTCCTCCCATCACTGTATCTCCCTACGCAAACTAAAATGGCTCAAACTTCCCCATCACCTAACCTACTTGCAGTTAACCACAGCTCACAATATCATTAACAAACCTTCCAATTGCCCATCCCTCACCTCCCTGTTTACTCTCCATAAGCCCTCCCGACAACTCATATCTGAAAATCAATTCCTTCTAAAAGTGCAAATACCCACTCTAGCAGTTGGTCAATCTCTCTATTTATGTACCGTTACTAAAACTTGGGATTCCCTACCCAGCTCTATAAGAACTATTTGCAATCACATATCCTTCAAAAAGTTTCTAAAACAGCATCTCTTAGCCCTATGGCAATGTACATGTGGCTACAACTACACAGCAACTTCACCCACCTGATCTCACTAACTTTTTTCTTCCCTCTGCTTAACTGTTACGCTGTTATCTCTTGCTGTCTTCACTGTACAGTATCCAAAGCAGATGATATATTGTATTTTGTATATTTTGTATATAATGTATACTGCCTTTGTTATTCTAGCTAGAAATTTATGATAAGATTGTATGTCTGTTTTTTTAAGTTGTTGTCTCTCTATGTATGTAGAAAATGTGATTGTATTTAAATTTCTTTTGTATGTGGAGCTTTTCTCTCAGGCCTCCATTGAAAATGGGCACTTTTTGGCCCAGTGGACCATCCCAGTAAACAAATGCAAATAAATAAATAATAATACTGCGGTGGTGGTGCCGCGGTAGTGTTGTCGCATCACAGTAAGACGCTGTTCGGTTCGATTCTCAGCTAGAACGTCTTCTGTGTGGAGACATGCGTGAATGGGCGTACCTTCATTGAAGGTTGTGTGTCAGAGCTGGCAACTCGGTACGTAAAAATCTACTGCCAATCATTAGCGGACCGGAGTTCTGCTGTGGCGATCCCTAACCGGGAAAAGCCGAAAGACACAAACAATAAATGACTCAAGTTTTCTGAGAAGGATCACAGCACCTTGAATTTTGCTCAGCATTCATCCTCATTCATTCTCGCTTTGTAAAATAATAACATTTTGAATATCACGTGGCACTATTTTCTCTTTTTAATTTTGATTATTGAATATGTTAGAAACATTACAACTTTGCACTATTTGCTTAATCTGTCCAGGCATTCTAAGCCAATAAAGGATATCACAAGTCCTTGCTTTACATTTAATCATTCCTTAATGTGATTCATGTACTTAATCAGTGTAGCTTCAAGAAGAAGAGTAGAAATTACGACTCTTTTACCTTTGAGTAACAAACCTTGCAAACAAGTTCATCTCAATGTGGGTTGCAAATGTAAATGTTTTAGTCTAGCAACTTATCTTTCCCTGGTCTCCTTCATGCAACAGCTGTTGCTCAAAGTCTCCCTAACATTGACTCAACGCTCTTTAATGTTTTTACCAGTAATGATTAATAGATTAGTAGGCCTCAGGATCTCCATTTCTTTGTCCATCAGTGTTCCTTATATTTTAATATGTGTGCTGTCTGCAAAGTATCAACTGTGTGCATTAATCTTCTTAGTTTATACCATACTTGCCAGATCACCGTTTTGTAGAGACAGTAACATTCTTTGATGTCATGCTAAAGCTTTATGGAGGTATTTCCTCAATGCACTTTGAAATGGCTTGTGCTCTTGTCCTGCAGTGATTCATTTACTATAGGTACAGTCACAGCATTTCTAACAGCCTAAAGCCATGTTTGATATTTCCTTTTCATTCAGAGCATAAGGTCTTTAAACATTTTCAAGGTTCTAGATCAATATATCTATCTTCTTTCAGCAGAACTGCACCAAGCCCTTGATGACCAGCATGTATTTGCAGAATAATAGGTTGTGTCACTTGTGATGATATGAGGTAATGCCAGCTGTGCCAGGGAGAGTAGGGCAGTGCATGTGTAACATATGCCAGCATAGCTAGCTGGAGTTTTGTAAATAACTATATGTCATTTGGATATCAAACTGAGTAGTACAGATGCTTGTGTTAAAATGTATCAACAGTGGGTCCTGCTGGACAGAAAAGAAATATACATGTATGCCAGACTGTATTGTAACTGATGAAATGTACATATTTTAACAAAGGATACTGGAAGGGAAGGAGTTAAGCTTAGCCCAGCTAACCTTAAGAAAAATAGCCTGAAATTAAATTACTTGGTTTAGACCATAAAACAAAACAAATTCTTCCAGCCGTGCTAAAGTCCTGCTTACTCCAAAAATAGCAATGCAAAAAGAAAGGTAGCAGGACACTGCTGCTTCACAATAAAACCTTTTAATAAAAACTCTAAAAACAGAATAATCCAAATGCAAATGAATAAAAAGAAGTGAGCGCTTTTGGGTTACACCCTTCATCAGACATCAAATATTTCACACACCTTCTTTTTATATAATAATCAACCAATGAATCTCTTCAAAATTTAATGAAGCACACGCCTTTTCAGAAGTGTGGGTTTTAAAGGTATAACATCATTAAGGCCAGGGGGTATATGTGCCATTAGGTCTATGATCCATTTGCTTTCATCCAGAGCTGTCTGCAATTTAACATCCCCCCCCCCCCGTTTATTCAGCCTGACATTAACAATAACTCTAAAGGAGAAACTGTGTGTTGGATGTTCATTTACGTGCCTATATAAAGCATTACTGTCATCCTTGTTCCTTATACTGCCTAAATGTTGTAGGATCCTTACCTTAAACATATTGGTAGTCATTCCTACATAGAAGCTTAAACATTTTGTGCACTCAGCCAAATAAACCACATTGGGGGTCCTACAGGTGGCCCTACCTTTGAGAACAATATTTTTACCTGTTGCTCTATGTAAAAAATTAACCTCCTTATTAATATGACTGCATGCTTTGCACATGCCACAGGGAAGTGTCCCTGCCATGCTCTTAAAGGGCCTATCCACTTGAAGATTTTTCTCTTTACATAAAAGGTCACTCAGATTCCTGTTCCTTCTATATTGAAAATGTGGACTGTTATCAATAAGTCCCTTAAGATTTGTATCACTGGTAAGGATGTTCCAATTATTTTTAATAATATTACAGATGTCTCCAATGTTGCTCCCATAAGTGAACATCATCTTAGTGCCTCTCTCTCGTGAGCCACCTTGCAAACTCTCAATAGAGGTCAGGTCCTGATGTCTTTT
Source organism: Protopterus annectens (assembly GCF_019279795.1). Classification (NCBI taxonomy): domain Eukaryota; kingdom Metazoa; phylum Chordata; order Ceratodontiformes; family Protopteridae; genus Protopterus; species Protopterus annectens. The sequence goes on along the minus strand of NC_056744.1, from coordinate 1,451,568,251 downwards.
AAGCCAAGGTTTATATTTAGTCTGCCTATAAACTTTACTGTCATCTATCGCATTCCTAACCAGGTTCTTCCCATAGCCTCTCCGTTCAAAATAACCTGTAAGGGTATCTAATTCTTGTTCAAATTGCATATCATCTGTATCAATTCTTGAGGCCCGACTCACTTGTCCTTTGACAATATTGGGAAAAACGTGGCTGGGATGCATGCTGTCATAGGACAGGTATTGGCACGTGTATGGTATGTGTCCATATGGGTGGATTTTTTATTAAAACCATATATTAAAGAAATGAAGAGCATTTTGGTAGACACAGGACATTTTTTGCAGATTTTGGGGAGTGTCATTAAACCAGAAGACGTTGATAATGTTCTCATGATCACGTTAGACATTAATAGTCTTTTTACAGTGATCAATAATGATTATGGTATTGATTCAATAAGTGAACTCTTAACAAACCTAGGTGTCATTAACAGTAAAATAGAACTTATTAAAGTTTTGTTGACATTAGTATTGGATAACAATGTTTTTTTAGGGGCCGACTCGATGTATAGGCAAGCACAGGGGGTTGCCATGGGCACCCCCTGTGCCAATACCTATGCAAACTTGGTCCTGTCTAAATGGGAAACTGCTAACATATTGGATGATGATAACTGGAAGACACATATTTTGATGTATGTACGATTTGTAGACAATATTTTTATTCTTTGGAATGGAGGGCATGATACATTTGATAGATTTCTGTCCTATTTACATACTACTACCACCTTTCTCAAATTTACAGCCAAAACATCCTATCACAGTATAGAATTTCTAGATGTCAGGGTAACACAGACACATGAAGGTTTTTCTTCTAGCCTATATAAAAAAGATTGTTGGAAAAATACTTTGCTGTCCTATGACAGCATGCAACCCAATATTGTCAAAGGACAAGTGAGTCGGGCCTCAAGAATTGATACAGATGATATGCAATTTGAACAAGAATTAGATAACCTTACAGGTTATTTTGAACGGAGAGGCTATGGGAAGAACCTGGTTAGGAATGCGATAGATGACAGTAAAGTTTATAGGCAGACTAAATATAAACCTTGGCTTAAAAGACATCAGGACCTGACCTCTATTGAGAGTTTGCAAGGTGGGTCACGAGAGAGAGGCACTAAGATGATGTTCACTTATGGGAGCAACATTGGAGACATCTGTAATATTATTAAAAATAATTGGAACATCCTTACCAGTGATACAAATCTTAAGGGACTTATTGATAACAGTCCACATTTTCAATATAGAAGGAACAGGAATCTGAGTGACCTTTTATGTAAAGAGAAAATCTTCAAGTGGATAGGCCCTTTAAGAGCATGGCAGGACACTTCCCTGTGGCATGTGCAAAGCATGCAGTCATATTAATAAGGAGGTTAATTTTTTACATAGAGCAACAGGTAAAAATATTGTTCTCAAAGGTAGGGCCACCTGTAGGACCCCCAATGTGGTTTATTTGGCTGAGTGCACAAAATGTTTAAGCTTCTATGTAGGAATGACTACCAATATGTTTAAGGTAAGGATCCTACAACATTTAGGCAGTATAAGGAACAAGGATGACAGTAATGCTTTATATAGGCACGTAAATGAACATCCAACACACAGTTTCTCCTTTAGAGTTATTGTTAATGTCAGGCTGAACAAACGGGGGGGGGATGTTAAATTGCAGACAGCTCTGGATGAAAGCAAATGGATCATAGACCTAATGGCACATGGCCTTAATGATGTTATACCTTTAAAACCCACACTTCTGAAAAGGCGTGTGCTTCATTAAATTTTGAAGAGATTCATTGGTTGATTATTATATAAAAAGAAGGTGTGTGAAATATTTGATGTCTGATGAAGGGTGTAACCCGAAAGCGCTCACTTCTTTTTATTCATTTGCATTTGGATTATTCTGTTTTTAGAGTTTTTATTAAAAGGTTTTATTGTGAAGCAGCAGTGTCCTGCTACCTTTCTTTTTGCATTGGTTTAGACCATAAAAGATTTTATTTCACAGGTCTGAATGTAGCCAGAGATGCAATGTTTGTGAAAGACCTATACTGGGGCCCTGCTCTATAGTCCTTAGTGGCAAACTAATTGCTACCTTGGGGTGTCAGGGAATAGCTTGTTAGTTTATGCAGGAAGGGTGGAAGTGTTGGAATTGTTTCACAGTTTCCAGATGCTGTAATAAACCTTAGCTGAAATTCTGTGTATGCACTGTGACACGTCAGTGCCAGATCTTGGTGCAGTTCCTAGTGAGGGAGTAGTATGGGAACCACATAGTCAGGTGACCAGATGTGATGTCATTCTGTAGCCAGCACTGAAATTGTATTGGAATACTAGTGGGAAATGTGAGGTGTGCACTTTGTTTGTGGTCCTGACAAGAGACACTCTTCCACTTTGATCTTGCCTTGCATTAGTAAGCAACTAGAGAACAGTAATTCTTTAATCCGTTAGAAAAATATAGTGAGACTAGCTAAATGTAGTTATTTCTGCATCTTTCTGAGTCTTTCCATTGGTGTTGTTTTTATATTTCCTGTAATTGAAATTCTGGTATAACTCTAAATAGATATTCAGTATTATCATATTCCTTTTTTATTATTTATTATTAAATATATCTAAACCCTTCATTGTGGCTGGTCTTTTAGAAAATATTTAACTTTTCAGAGTACTTGCATTTATTTAGTGGCACTGAGGCTCCACATTTCTGAAAGTCTTACTAAGTGTAATTGGGTATCCTTATAAGATCCTTAAATTAGCTGGCTTTAAGTGTTCTGGTGGCAGTAAATCTACTTTATAGTCTGGATGGAGGTGTCAGAGTGAGTAAGCTGTGCCAGCCTTTCCCAGGGGAGTATGTGTGTGTGTGTGTGTGTGTGTGTGTGTGTGTGTGTGTGTGTATGTGTGTGTGTGTGAAAATCCAAATCTCAAAAGAGTATGTGTGACAGCGATTTTGAACAGGGATGCTGAAAGCACTGATTTCACAGAGAGGGTGGTAGAGGGCTTGGTTTGAACATCTGGCTAAGGACTTAGCTCTGTAGTGGTCAGTGGGGGGTCTTATCTGGGGCCTGGAAAGAAAGCCCAGCCCCAGGACTGGAGTGTGTATTCCCTGTGTACACGTAAGGGAAGTTGTACTTGGTGCAGAGAGCTGCATCTGAAAATACTGTGTGTGTCTATTTTTTCTAAGTGAACGTTCCCCACCAGTGTCAGTGGTGAGGACTGAGGCCCCTTGATCACTGGCCCAGAGGAGGCATGTCACATCGCTTCATAGAGTTTAAATGCAAGAGCTTCTGAAACAATTTTGTAAGCATTTTAAAGCTTGCCATTTGTTCCAGTGACACAAAACAAACAATAGTTTGCTGAAGTAGCTTCTTAAGGTGCAACTTTAATTTTGACAAGTTTGAAATGAACTTGAAATGATAGTGTACCACAGCAAGTAGAGGTGGATTGATCACTAGGCTCCCTAGGCAGCTGTCTGAGGTCTATTGCTAGGTGAGAGCCACATCAATGTTACCAGTCACCATACCTCTCAACCTCTTAGTGGAAGAAATCTGGATAAAGCCTGAAATAATGGGGGGGGTGGACAAAACTAGGAACAAATTTTAAATATTGCCCTTATAAATTTAGAAAGTTGCTAGAATAGCAGGATTTGAGTTAGGAGACATTTTCTGAAGGATATGAAGTCAGAAAGTCAAATGTATGCTGTTATTTAGTGACTTCAGTCCTCAGATCATCCTAAACCAAACATATGTGTCCTTTACTGCTGTGTACATTACTGATGCACAAATACATTTCCAAAGTTCAGTGAGTAACACAACATTTACCACTATTCAATTTTCCATTGCCAGCCACTCAGCTGGTTGACCTGCCATTACTTACATGAACCTGTGCAGCATAAAGTTTGTTTGCCCTCTTTCATATTTGTGCATTCAGTACTAAAAGCAGCTGTAGAATACTACATTCCAGTACTTTTTTTCACTTTGCATTAAATATGGGCTTAATAACTAAAAAAGTGGAGCATTTCAATTTTATTTTTTGTTTTGCGGGGTGACTATTTGAATACCTCTCAAAAGGCAAACCTGCAATCCAGCACTATCCAGCACAATCCAGCACTAGAGAGGGCTTTTAAAAAATGGTACCCCACGGTAATGAAGACATTGCAGTGTGTGTGTGTGTGTGTGTGTGTGTGTGTGTGTGTGTGTGTGTGTGTGTGTGTGTGTGTGCACGCACAGGCAGAGGCCATAGTCCTGTTCTCAGATGTCCTGATTCTTTAGGACATCTCTGATTTTTCTTCATATTTTTGCCCTGTTTCTTATTAAGTTTTTTATTTTCTGGTAAATCACTGAGGATTACAGTCAGTATTGCCAATCTTTAGAGTGTCATAGTTGTTATTGTTCAGAAAATGCATGTTGCTGCACAACTCTTTTTAAGTGAATTATAATTGTCTGAGTGCAGAAGATTATGTCTCTGAGCTATTAAGGAACTGCTTTCTGTAGTCAAAAGTAAAGGGTTTGTGTGATTCTTTTCACTTCTATTTGCCTACTGTGCAACTATAAGCAAATCACTTAAGCAGACAATGTTCACATGTCACTCTGAAAAGGGACACTGTGTAGTGGGTTTAACAGGTTAATAAATAAATGTTTGTCTTTCGGCTTTTTCCCGGTAAGGGGTCACCACAGCAGAACTCCGGTCCTCTAATAATTAGCAGTAGATTTTTTTACGAAACGCCGAGGTGCCAGCTCGACGCCCAGCCTTCAACGAAGACACGCCCATATACACAAGCATGTCTTTCGAACACTACCCAACCGCAGGGAGGACAGGCAGACTCCACACAGAATGCACTCCCAAGCCAAGCCAAGAATCGAATGGGAGACCCTCTTGCTGTGAGGTAACAACACTACCGCCGTACCACCGTGGCAACAGGACAAAGACAAAATTAACAGGTTACTAAATAAATAAAATAAAAAAATAATAATATTTAAAAATTGCCATTTTTTTCGAGATTTGCCCTCCTCCCCCCATTATTTTTGTCTTTGTCCAGAATTTTTGAGCCAATTAGATGAGAGGCATTTTGGTCTAATCCTTGTAAAATCTATGTTTTTTTAAGAACTTGATGTGGATTGCAGCCCCTATATAATGACTGGCATGTGAGTTTGTATCCTTCGGAAAATGCTTGCAAATGTAAAAATATGTTATCGTAGCAAATGTCTAAGCATATAAGAGCAATATTTAAAATCTGTTCTTGATTTTAAGTAATTGTCTTTGATTCCTGAGCTAAGAAGTTGATGGGGGGGGGGGTTGCAATGGACTGCACTCTCATTCTGACCGCAGTTAGCTGAGAAACATTTCTGTGCCATTATTTATATAGTTATTCCTTCAGCTGATCTGAAAGAGACATCTGGAGTGTACATAGTCCTGCAATTGGTTGTAATTGATAGTTTTGTCTGTGTGTGTGTGTGTGTGTGTGTGTGTGTGTGTGTGTGTGTGTCAGACTTCATATCCTTCAGAAAATACGTACTAGTGGAAACTTGTTATACTTAAATGTTGCTAAGTGTAAAATAGCAATATTTAAAATCTGTTCTTGAGATTGGGTCTTGTCTCTGACTCCTGAGCAAAAATGTTTGGAAGGCATGGGGGCTTAATGGGTTGCAATGCATCGTTCTCACAGCAGTAAGCTGAAATACATTTTTTGGGCATTATTTATGTATTTATTCATTTGATCATAATAAACATCTGAGGTGTTTTCATACATTCATACAAACAGCAAAGCTTCTATAATTTTTTTAAACAAGAAATATCTTAATTAAATTATCACTTATGACATGGGCAATCATACATTTATATAAATGAAAACAAACCATATTGACCTTATCTTACTTTCAAGCATTTTTCACCACAAACCACACTAACATAATTTTAGTTGCAAATATTATACATCAATGTTAATCTACCCAATCATTTTCCTATGTAATTTGCTCCTAACCTTTTCTAAAGATCCCATTTCTAGCTGTTTTATCTCTGTTACTATATTCACTACTTATAGTACAGTTGGTTTGGACTTTGATTTATATTTTCTAGTCTTCTTCTTTCAGCTTTTTCCCAGTTAGGGGTCGCCACAGCGGAACTCTGGTCCGCTAATGATTGGCAGTTGATTTTTACGTACCGAGTTGCCAGCCCTGATGTACAACCTTCAACGAAGGTACGCCCATTCACGCATGTCTCCACGCAGAAGACGCTCTAACTGAGAATCGAACCGGACAGCGTCTTACTGTGAGGTGACAACGCTACTAAAGCACCACCACCGCGGATGATTTCCATTTTCTAGTAATTGCCATTTTTGGCAGCCACCATAATTAGACTCAGCAAGGTCTTACTATGTCTAGACAATTCTGATTCTGTATCATAGCTCAAAAAAATAATTTCCTTAGTTATGCCAATTTGCTCAACCGGTATCTCTGATAGAGTTGTCTGCAGGGAATTTTTATAGTCTGCCAACTCATTACACTCCAGAAAATATGTTCCCATTTATCTCTTTCTTCCATGTCACACCTCCAACATTTGCTATCTACCTGAGGAAAAATTCTTTGGAGTCTACTTGGGGTATAAAAATATCTGTGTAAACATTTCCAAGCAAAAATCCTAAATCTTCTAGATATTTTTTACATATTTGGGAGAAAAACATATATCCCCCATTGTTTCTTTCTGAATTGCTTATCCAATCTCTTCCCAATCCTTTCTAACCTCCTCTTATTGAGTCTTATAGTTATCATGCAATATTTTATATGCCCTGCTAATTATCCTTTTTTTAACAGAAGCTTCTGTTCTATATTCTACTAAAAACTCTACCGGTGCCAGTCTTTGCCTATACTCTGATATCAGTCCTTGATAGGGAAGGTGATCTCTAACCTGCAGTCCAAATAAATTCTTGGCATCTTCCCATGCTATTACCTTCCCTCTCTAGTTATTTACTCCCAATACCTTGGTTCCTTTGCCAGTTTTGTCCAATAAATTCCAGCCCCCTCTTGCCTATTGTCTTTATACCTAATTGCAGTCATCCCTTTGGCAGAATCTTCTTTCTCCATTTCCATGTTGACTTAGATCTTAGAATATTTTATGCTACTTTATGAATATAATATTCTGTACGATTATCGCTATTTTCCTTAAAGGTCTGCATCCAAAATCCCAGTCTCTCCTTGTTTCTTGAGCCCCCCCCCCATTTAATCATCATCATCACTTTCCCACTTTTAATTATAGGTTTTTGATTGTGCTATGTATTGTAGCCTTAACAGTGCAGCTCTGAAATACCCCTTCAAATTGGGCTATCCTAATCCACCTTGTTTTATTGGAAGAATCAACTTATCCCACTTGATTCTTGCTATTCCCCCCCAAATAAAATCCTTCAGCTCTTTATTAATTGCTATCCACAACTTTTCCTCTGGTTGATAAAAATATGCCTGACTTGTGGATAAGATTAAAGGGACTAAAACATTTTAACTGCTTGTATCTTACTATCCATACCCATATAACAGAGTTTCCAATTTCTCAGTTTTTGTATTATCTTTTGTTTTGTCTCTTCCCACATATCCTTAGCTGCCACACTGGAGTAATTTTTAATCCACACTACTAAATATTTCATTTTATCATGTCTCCATAAATATGGATATTGCTGAAACAGTTCTTGACTAGGTGCATAATTTACTGCTATTGCCTTTGTTTTACCTTCATTCATTTTGTATCCTGAAAAGATCTGAAACTGTCTCAAATATTCCACAACACTGTAATGTCCTTTTCTGGTTTTATCACATATAAAATAATATAATCTGCAAATTGAGACAGCTTTTCTTGATTACCATACCAATTATATCCTTGAATGCCTGAGTCCCTTATTTTCTTTACAAATGATTCTAAATATAATGCAAATAACAAAGAGGAAAAAGAACACCCCTGCCTAGTTCCTCTGCTCAAGCAGAAATTATCAGAGAGGACCCCACCTAGTTTGATTTTTGCCTCCAGTCCCTCATACTTCCTCCTAATCTACCATATAATCTTATTAGGGAATGCAAATACTTCCATTGCTCTGTTCATAAAGTCGCAGCTTACTCTGTCAAATACTTTATCTGCATTAAGACCCTTCAACAACAGTGTCATTTTTTTACATTCTGCTTCCCTCTGGATCATCAGTGTTCTGTTATTGTTGTTGAATGTTTGCCTCCCCACCACATTGATCCATATCTATCAATTTTGACATCACATTTGCCACTCCTTTAGCCATTATAGACATAAACACTTTATAATCATGGTTTAGTATTGAAATGTGCCTGTATGAAGCTGGATCTTATGGATCTTTACCCTCTTTAGGTATAACACCTACCACCACTTTCCTTCAGGATGTTGGTACTTCTCCTCCTCTTAAATTACTCCTAGCTTCCAAACTTCTACAGGAATTCCATCTATTCCTGGGGACTTTCCTGTGGGTTGGTTATACATCACCATTTTTATCTCATCTCCTCCTATCCTAACTGTTAGTAACTGAGCCTCATCTGCATCTAACCTTGGCATATTTAATTCTTTCAAAAACATTTCCATTTGTACCTTTTCTTGATTTCCATATATCTCTGCTTTATACAGATTTTCATATAATTTCCAGAATATTTCTAGTACTTCTACGTGATTCCTTGTTATTTTCCTTGTTATAGGCTAACTAAGCATGGTGACAGACCTTTCTACTTTCTGTTGTCTGAGTTGTTGTGCTAAAAGTTTTTGTCCTCTAGAGTTATTATCAAAAAATAGTTGTAAGCTCATGTATATCATCAAGGTAATCTTTTGATTTCTGTTTAGCATTCTGCAGTTGCTCCTCTTCTTTTTCAGTGAGATTTCCCCTACTTTGCAATACTTTCACATCTGTCAGGCCCTCTAAATATTTTTTGTTACTTCTTAACCATATCTCCCTTTCTTTTATTTCCACCATATTTTAAACTCCACTTTAATTTTATCCCACTCGCTAGCTATATTTTCAGAAGAAATTTCTATCTTTTAATAGCTTCTGAAGAATTTCCACTACCCTTTCCTTAAATTGTTTTCTTTTCAACAGATAGGTGGGAAAGCACCACTGTCTCATTTTTATTTCATTACCCTATGTTTTTATTTTAGTTATCATTGGTGTATGATCTGAAATAGTTATTGGGTGTGTGTCAAGACCTTCAATTAAATGCAAATGTTCCTGTGAAAACTTGTCTAGCCTAGCCCAGTTTTTGTATCTTGGGAAATAATATTTAAATTCATTCTAAACTCCTACTACTAAATTTACATCTTCCATGCCAAACATTTTCATAAATTTCAAAAATCTACCCTCTGTGTTATATTTTCCCTTCTGGGCCCCAGACACATCTTCACTGTTGTAAATCTAATTCCAGTTGTCACCCATAAATAATAGTCCTTGTTGAAAGCTGATTATTTCTCCCAGAATTTTCTTAAGCTCCATTATACTAGTTTTAGGTAGAATATAAATACATGCCAGTGTAATCCTCCTCCCTTGCCAGTAGCCCCTTAGTTGTACAAATCTACCATTATTCCCCAAGATTCAATAACGCCTACACTAAGTGGCAGGTTGATCTTTTTTCTTGTCATATCCATTTGAGCCTATGTCACATCTTACAAAACCTTTTGTTTTATTGAAAGCCCTCAAATAAATAAACACACCCAATATCCCCCTAAAACCTATTAACTTAATATTAACACATACAACTATGTACATCTACAAATATTGAAGTTTTACCTACATAAGGTTTCTATAATGTTATGATGAACTTGAAGAACTTACAGCTGTGGAAAAATAAATATGTTTCATGTAAAAAATGGAAATGTATCCAGGCTATATTTTAATCAGGTGGCAACACAGTTTTAGAATGATGCTATAACTGTATCTATGCATCATATGGAACTAAAATGAGTGATAACATTTTTTTCTGGGGATTTGAAGTATCTTGTTAAACATGGTCAAGACAGGCAAGAAAATGTTAGGCTGTGTCTTACTTGGTTAGAAATGCTTGTAACTCTGGATCATTTCTAGGCTAAGATGTCCTTTGTGCTTTTATTTATTTAGCTGCAACATAAATGTATGTTTAGTCAAATTTCCAAAACTACATCTAGAACAAATGAAAATATACAACATTTCTGCTAATTCAGATAACTAAATTATACTTAAGACTCGCACATACAGCAAGCCAAGAAAACAGATATGTGTATTATTTTACAGTGTAGTAAAATAGATTGTTCTGGTATGGTTAAATAGGTGTGCATTTGTTAGAACCCCAAGGGTCCTAATTTTATAGGTTAAGCCTGACAAGAGGGCAAATGTACACATGTTCCACCTCACCAGGAGCAAATTTATGCCTACTCAAATTTGGAAAGTCATGATTTTGAATATTCTGGTATGGTTTTTGATTGGTGTTTAGTATGATTTTGATTGGTGTTTGCTATGATTTTGAAAGCTGAGAGGTTGAAAACTATAGCTGTTTTTCACTTGCTTTTCTCTCCACCCCCCACATCTGTTTCCTCCCTCCATTCCCCTGCCCCATGCCACATGTGGCACAGATAATGTCCCTGATTTACTTGCATGAATGACTGCAGAGAAGAGAATTCATATAATGAGAGAGGAGGTGAATGAAGTGTATGTTGCAACTGAAAATGAGAGAAGTAATGAGTTGTCCAATCCCATTGTTGTTACAGCTTTATCATCTAGCACCACTTAAATTATCTCTGCTCAGTGATCACATAAAGGAAATGAGAAGAAAGAACAAACACGCTGCCTGATAATTAAATGGTAAGTAATAGAAAGGCTATCATGTCCACTGTTCTTGTCTCATTTAGTCTTTTCATGGGGAAAAGGGGGTAGCTGACCTGGGTTGAAGGATGTGTGTGTGAGGGGGACATGACCCACATTGAGGGTGCTTTCCTGCAAAAAAGAAGTTTAGTGATGTTCAGTATTCACTGTTGTTTTGTATTTTTCACTCCCATTTTCATCTATTAAGACTTAGCAGTCTGAATTTCAACATTTGCAAGAGAGAGACATGTGAATCAGTGCAATACTAATTTTGATTTATGTTAAGTGGATGCTGATTCTGCCATTGTAGCCATGGCAGAATGACAAATAACTCATTGTGCAACGTTGTGAGGAAGTAACAGTGGCAACTGTAGGAAACTACTTGTTTCAAATGAAGCAGACGAACCTTTTCCCCATGGTTTTGAGATGAGAGGGGCACCATTTTGGGGAACTACACAGGGTACCAGATGACCTAGCTATGGTTTAGCTTTCTGCACCAACTGAATATGCTGTTGTTTCATGCATCTTTTGAAGTTGACTTTGCATCACAAAGAACAGCCAGCTGCAACACACCTTGGTTAATATGTCACAGTGCCTGTCAACAGTCTCCTCCTGTCATTTTAAACGACTAATTGAGTACTCTGTGTGAAGATTAAACAAAAGGTGACATCTACAGTAGCATCCCTTACAGAATTTATACAAACATTTGGCATTGTATTATATATGAACTTTAAATTGTGGCTTCCTAAAGATGTACGTGATTAAACATCTTATGATCCTCATGATCACCTACCTTGCATTGTTCCTATGTTCCAGTATGGTAAAGTAGGGTGATAAAATACTTCTCATTCCATTACTGAGTATTAGGCAGCTTCAAAATTTGAGAAACAGAACATCCCAGACATGTAAATAAGAGATAAAGTGACTATTCAGCCACTTCGGTGGTCAGGCTGTCTGCTGTTTCCCTCTGATTTGCATGTGGAATAGATTCATCAACTTCATTCCGTTACTGATATTCACTTTATCCTTCTTGTGCTCACTCAGAGACAGAGTTCACTCTGTCACTCAAATGATGTAGGGGAGATGACCAGTCTTTCATACAATGTCTATCTATTTCACATGTAAACCACATGCACACCTTCAGACACTTTAGAAGCTTGTCAGTTCACTGCTGACATGACTTTGGGATATCAGAGAACACTAGAGACCCATGCAAAATCAATACAAACACACAAACAATATGTAGACTCCAAACAAAAAGTAGTCCTGCTGGGAGCCAACATGGAGAACCAAGCCTTCTAAGGCAACAGTACTAACTACTTCACCACATTGTAAAGTTAAATAGATTATACAGTTCTGCTGAAATGCAGGTCAGCATTTTTGCTTTCATTGCAGGATTAGCAGCAAACTGGCTACTGAATGCTTCAGAGCAATTGCATTTTCCCAATTTGGACAGTATTGGTGAAATATTAACAATTCTCCTAGGTCACTGCAAAGGGCCATACAGTGCGCTTAGTATCTATGGTTCAGAGAGATATTTGCACAATTTTCTTAATCTGAAAATGAAACCTTTTTCTGATATATTTTACGAGGTACAATGAAGATAGGCTCAAGCCCCCTCCTTCAGGCTAACATCACTGGTAACATCAGGCAAGGCTCTAAAGCAATGTCAATACATCCCCTTAGTTTAGCTCTGGAGGCCATTAGAGTGAAAGGTCTAAAGAAGTGCTTTAAATAAATACCTTACCTATATTGTAACTGTTTAGTTCAGTACATGCTGGATTAGTATAGGGAAAATTCACTGTTATTTGTAACTCCTGCCTTATAATGAGTGAAACTGCCCCCTTTCATTTTATATTATAAATACTGAAGTGTTTCAGAAATACTTTCCATATCAGGTCCACTTCCTACTGGAGCCTATTTTTTTTATTTTCTTTATGGCTGTTCACTAGCCACACTCCTGTTTGTCTCTCAGCTATAAGGTGCAGTGAGTTACTATTGACTTTTGGCTGCTGTCTGTCCCCTGCCTACTACATATATCTTGCTCCTGTAACTTCCTGTCTACTTTGTCCCATCTGGGCGGGCATAGTTCTGTCTTCTTTATCACCCTCATACTGCTATTTGATACACGCTCTGTTTCTATTTCCCATTGATACTATATTCCCCTGTTTATTTAGTTAATAATTCCAACTTTTTGTTGTTAGTTTTTAACACTGCCACCATTATTGCTGTGTCCTAGTCTATTAAGACATTTTTTTACTTACCTTTTGCTAATCCTGACTGATTGTTTTCCTGCAGGACTTAGTTTGATCACATTTCGCTTTGCCTCATTATGCTCAACTTCATTTCACTTCTCAACCTACCCCCATCCCCACCCACCCCATATATCACTTCCTTTATACTGGGCCTAGCTCTCCCAATCCAAATTCCAGCCCATGACAAGATCCCTAACATCTCCCACCTGCAGAAACATAACCATCTCACAAATAAGCACTCACAGCAATAGTTTAGCTCTGGAGGCCATGAGAGTGAAAGGTCTAAAGAAGTGCTTTAAATAAATACCTTACCTATATTGTAACTGTTTGGTTCAGTACATGCTGGATTAGTGTAGGGAAAATTCACTGTTATTGGTAACTCCTGCCTTATAATGAGTTAAACTGCCCCCTTTCATTTTATATTATAAATACTGAAGTGTTTCAGAAATACTTTCCATATCAGGTCCACTTCCTACTGGAGCCTATTTTTTTTTATTTACTTTATGGCTGTACACTAGCCACACTCCTGTTTGTCTCTCAGCTATAAGGTGCAGTAAGTTACTATTGACTTTTGTCTGCTGTCTGTCCCCTGCCTACTACATGTATCTCGCTCCTGTAACTTCCTGTCTAATTTTTCCCATCTGGGCGGGCCTAGTTCTGTCTTCTTTATCACCCTCATACTGCTATTTGATACACCCTCTGTTTCTATTTCCCATTGATACTATATTCCCCTGTTTTTTTAGTTAATAATTCCAACTTTTTATTGTTAGTTTTTAACACTGCCACCATTATTGCTGTGTCCTAGTCTATCAAGACATTTTTTTACTTACCTTTTGCTAATCCTGACTGATTGATTTCCTGCAGGACTTAGTTTGATCACATTTCGCTTTGCCTCACTATGCTCAACTTCATTTCACTTCTCAACCTACCCCCATCCCCACCCACCCCAGATATCACTTCCTTTATACTGGGCCTAGCTCTCCCATTCCAAATTCCAACCCATGACAAGATCCCTAACATCTCCCACCTGCAGAAACATAACCATCTTAGAAATAAGCACTCACAGGCTCTCACTTCTCCCAACCACAGAAGTCATACCTGTTCCATCTGCTCTTCATACTATTACATGCACCTAAATTTCATTATTAGTGTCCTAAGTTATATTCTGCTCCCTATACCTCTGACTTCAAATATCATTGAGACTCCTCCATTTCCTTTCTCATTATGACATAATTATAATTAGGAAATAACATAAAACATCTCCACTTACTTCTCTTCATTAATTCCACCTCTGCCTTCCTTCACTTCATACTACATACACTTCACCTTTTCTTCTTCTGTATAACTACCAGAATTTCAAATGTTTCTCCAAGCATCACATCTCCTTCTTCTGCTATTAGCATCCTATCTACTAAACTATCACTGTATGCATTTGTTTCTTTACACCTCTCAGACTGCAGTTTTCTCAGCACATTTTGAAATCAGAAGTAATTATATCAATATATCTCCCTGCCTTTTTAATCTCTCACCTTGTCTTTACTTTAAGCACAAAATACTTAATTATCACCATTCTACTCAAAAAATAAAACACATACAGGTCCCTCAAAATCAATACATTACCTCTTAAAAATCCCACAGTGGGATGATATCCATCCCAACTCAAGCCCTGAAAACTCACCAATTAATCTAAATAGTAAAGAACTACCCACTACAAAATTGTGAATTAACTAACCCTCCTTCAACTATTACCTCAAACTATACCTCTTCCCAGAAGGATTGTCTTATCATCAAACCACCACCTATCCATACTAATAAAGCTAGCACATCAATTACTTACCCCATCATTTTCCATTTGTCTTCCAAAAATTGAATATTGTCACTATCAGCCTTGGTAGTATTTATAACAAAATTACAAAGCTGCATGCCTGGATATCACAACATAACCCTGATATTCTTGCCATCACAGAAACCTGGCTTAAGCCTAACAATAAAGATTCTGAACTACTCCCTCCAGGCTTCAGTATTATCAGAGCCGATAGGCCTCACAAGAAAGCAGGAGGGGTAGCCTTAATTTATCCAAGTTCATGCAATCTCTCTCCCTATTCACACCGCATCATAAAGTTCCAAAATGCTGAAATACTAGTATCATTTCTTAAGATTAACAACAATAAACAGCTATGTTTTGTTACAGTCTATATTCTACCTGGAAATAATATAACAACTTCAGAAGAAATCCATTCCAGGACAACTAATTATATATCTTATGAAAAAAAAAATCATACTAGTAGATGTAAATATTGACTGGCAAAACTTTACATCAGACTTTCCGTCAGCTAGAATAAACCTTTGTGGTTACACACAACATAACAAAACACACACTAGATTTAATAATGCCAGCAATAAATGTGCAATTCTAGATGGGATACTGGTCTCTGACCTCAGTACATTTACGACCTCTGGAACCTATCCAAACTCAGTTTGCGACCACCTTCCAGCTTATATCCATAGAAATACTGCATGCCAAACTAAAACTCACCAACTTAACCCAAAACCTTTCTAAATTCAATATATATTGGTCTGTCCTAATAACACTTCCAATCTATGAGGCATTCAATACATTTAATACCTTATTCTTAAATACTTTGAACAGCTATGACCCACTCCACAAAAAAAAAAAAAAAGAGTTAAAATTAAACACACACCATGGCTCATTTTCAGACAAAAACAACAATGTCTAATAGAAACAATGCTGGGAAAGAATGGCTTAAACTTAAAACTCCCTGTAACCTGCAACTTTAAACAGAATTGCTAAAAAAAAAATAAGTTAACCTAAATAAAAAATATTATAATCATCTACAACTTCAACATAAAAATGACACCAAAAAATTCTGTACGTCGATATGTAACCTGTTACATCCAGGCTCAAACAAGGAACCCTGACCCCTCTCATAATAGCTCTCCACTAAAAATTATAACCTTATTCAATACCTATGTCACAGAAAGCATTACCTCCCTAACTAAAAATGCATTTTCCCCATCCAGTTCTTCTACCACCCCCTCAATAATACCCAGCCCTAGTAATTCAGCAAACAACAGGTTAGATAAAAAACAACATTCTCCATACACCATACATACTACCTCTTCCTTTACTTCCCACCACCACCCCAGCATCCCCACCTGAGCACCTATTTACCTTATATATCCATTACTTGTAACTTCCACTTATTATTCGTCTCCACATCAATAATAAAAAAAATTCTACTTAAACTCAAACCTTGCTCCACTGCAGCTGACAGCCTTCCACCTGAATACCTAGAGATAGCTGCTAATGCCAAAGCATACTCACTCTCTGTCCTTATCAACAGATCAATATCGGAATCCTATGTACACTCACTATGGAAAAAAATCTTATATTATCCCTCTTAGTAATGGTGGTATCTTGGCTGATGTCTCTAACTTTCGGCCTATTGCAATATTATTACCTCTCAAAAATTCTTGAAAGATGTATTCATAAGCAATTCCTCCACTACCTTTTGCAAGAATGGCTCTTAACATTCACCCAATATGGCTTTTGCCTAACACACAGTACAACTACTGCCCTTCTGTATATTCACTGACACCATAAACAAATACATTGATTTGGGAAAACTTTTTTTCCTCCTTATTCCTTGACCATTCTAACATTTTGAACCAGTTTCTCACCATAAACTCCTGTATAGACTGTCTCAACTTGGGCTATCCCATATTTCATTACTGCGGTTCAATAGCTATTTAACTGACAGGCTCCAGTCTGTAAAAAGCAAGATACTCTCTCTTCATACCTGCAAGTTTCCACTGGTATACCCCAAGGCTACATTCTTGTTCCCTTCCTCTTTAATATCTTTATCAGTGACCGCTCTACCTCTGTAGGTCTAGCCTCTCTTATACAACATATTGATGATTCTACACTTATATGTGCATCTCATAACTTGTCTCAACTCTTCCATATCACACAAGAAGATTTTTCTTCAGTTGAGAAATGGCTCTATAATCTCCAACTACTATTCAACCCTGAAAAAAAAAACAAAGCTACTGCTATCTTCCCCCCCAAAATAGTCCCTCCCTCCTACTACCACCAGCATACTTTGATTATGTGCAAAGAGCAGGAATTAGTAAAATGTATTTCTTAGATAAAGCTCAATAGATTTTTGCCTTGGCTGTATTACTCAGCTGTCTCTGCTCCCAAGAGTGTACTTAAGTGTATTTAATGTCATCTTTATGAACTGCCACTTGTGAATACTTTATCTATGGACATTTTTTGTAATTAATTTAAAATTATTGAAGCAAACTGATTTTTTTATGTCAGAAATGCTACTGCCTATCTGAATTTCTGGCATTTTTTCCACAATAATTTTTTTTTATCGTTTACCAGTTTTTCTGGGCATAGTCTACAAACTTGAAACTATAGGGTATGTTTTTTTATTTAAACTACTATACTCCCGTTTTCCATGTGCTACTTTATAGGGAATGTACGCATGTCTTTCGACCTTTACATAGCATTAATTAGAATATAAAAGGTCTATGAAACTTGAGGGTGAAAACAAGATATATTTATTTTAGTAAATAATGGTAGGTGCATAAATCACAAATGACTTACTTCAGATGCAGTGCTTAACCTTTCATTATAATTAATATAAGAAAAAATATAAGCATACTCTTCACTAGTCACACAATAATCAGAGAAGCTAAATCAGGAGGCATATAATATTATTTGTTTACTGTATCATCACTGATTATGGTACAAATCAGAAATAAATTTTCAGAGTCTGTAGTACTCTGGTATTTTGTGGGCTATAACAGAAAATTTTCCACAGAAACAGGCTCCGTACAAAGTCCGTGAAGGTATGTGTCTGCTTTACATACAATTGAGTCAGTGAATACGAACACATTTTTGTTTTTCCCAGGTGACAATGTCTGCCTCATGGACTTTTGAATCTAGCTGGGTTCAGTACTAACACCATATATTTCCTTACTATGGACTCTCCCCATTGCTGTGGCATGCTGATTTTGTGTATTTGCTTTACTGCAGTCAGTAGGAGGGCTGCATAATGTGTTACATGTCTTACCTGAAGATCTGGCTTTATTGAGTTCATGGCTTCTTCATGGCTTCTGGTCACATACAGCTGAAACTTTTGTGGGTACATTTTTCAGAATGTCTGTAAATCTCCCTAAGCCAAATAACTATTTCACATCCTGATTACCTCAGAAATGTCTCTTCCACTCTTTTTCTTCAGCCTGTGCTATTCCTTTCATGTCCCAGCCTTGGATCCTTAACTTTTTATTTTTAGTTTATTTTGTGTTTTTTTTATTAGTCAGTTATTTTGTACTGTGTTTATAGTACAGTACTAGGAAATAGGTCAAAGATATTAAAAGTTGGAACGGGGGGTTAATCTTGTTCATATTACAGTTTGTGCCTAGTGGATGGGAAGATAAGAAAGGAAGAGGTAACTGAACTTTTATCACGGTAAGGGGAGGGACTTGACAGTATGAACTCCTAATGCTCACTGGTTTGAGCAGATTAGATATCAATAAGAGAAGGTTCTAAAGTTAAGTTTACATAAAGTGATGGATAACTCAAGAGCCACTGCAAGGATGGTGTGGGCAGAGTCGGGAAAAATCCAAAATAGTTACACAGTAGATTTATCTGTTGACTCTCACAGATTAAAGCTTGTCTTGTTCCATTTACCTTCAATAAAAAATGTTACTTCTTACGTTTAGATGAAAAATAAAACTGTGATTAGTCTACATTGTGTAAATGACAGAAAATGTAAAACTGTGACATGTGCTGTCCCAAAGTTAGCTCTGCATTAAGTTTATTAAGAAAATGTTGCTTATTATTTATAACTTGACAATATTATTCATTTCTAACTTTTTTACAATGTCATCAGATGGTACTGTGTCACTGAAATCATTCTGACTGTTACTAATTCATCATTTGGTTGTAGTAAATAAAAATATGAACAATAAAGTGAGAATTTACCAATATTCTTTTCAGGATCCCCATAGTATTTCCCAGCAGTTAGCTTGAATTGACCATAATCAGTTCGGTTCTTTGACTCCATCCATCTTGTCTGCCATGTATCTATTAAAGAAAAAGGAATCATGTGAAAATATAAATACAGGTACATTCTGCATGTTCATTAAGTATTCCTTCTTAAAAATTCTAAACAAAATAATGTAATGGAATTATTCATCAAAATGTGTGACATAATGTGTAACAATTGTGTAAGAGCTATGCTATGCAATGAAGCTTGAGAATTGAAGTTCAAAACAGTAAAACTGAATGTAGTACTATTTTTAATGTTTGGAGATTACAAAAAAATAATAAATTGTTGCAAATCTGTCCTTCTAAACAGTACAGAGAAGAGCAGAAAACAGAATTTTCCATGAAGTGCAGATTATTGCTGAGAGCCAAAATGAGTGGCATTATGCATACATTATAATATATAACACTTGAAAGCCATGCCTATATGTGCAAAGGGAAACATGTAGTCACAGCACAGAGTAACCAGAGATCAGTATTGAACCCTGAACCCAGGAACTTTGAGTATCTACATCACCTGTTACTGCCCATATGTACATGTATATCAATGAGGAATGCCATGCTAACTCATCGTTGTAGCTGTTTTACTGCTGGCTGAAAAATAATTTGAAGTGAAAGTGTGGAAAGTTCTTTTTCAAGTGAAAACAACTGAGACGGCCAGTACTATATCCCATTTATCTACATCATGAAGTAATCACCACATAAGCAAACTGTGGCAGCTCTGTACAACTCCACACAAAATGAAGACTGCAGTAAGTGCCTCCTATCAGGTGAACAGGCACATGTAATTAGACTGTAGTGCATGGAGCACTGTGATTATGCTCTAAAATGCAATAAAAAAAAAAGATAAACCTGTTATGCACTGCTGTAGCTCAATGCTCAATACTCAGCCATAACAACGCTTTCAAATGTGTTACACACTCCTAAGCACTATGCATAAGGGCAGGGACATTCTTTTGGTCCCTGAATATCTGTCCTCCTATACCCACTGAGGTTTACAGATGTTAATCTGTATGTGAGTTATTTAAATTAGGGCAGTATTTAAAACTGGTCCTTCATTTTTTTCCTTACTTGCTATCTGTGCGACAGCACTTGTTAAGTGGTTTACTGGCTTTAAATGCCGATACAGCACTTCAGCTTTTTTTTTTTTTTTTGCAACAGGTAGAATATATTAGTAGATAAAACTCCATGTACTACAAAGAGTTATGATCGGATCTCACCAATCAAACTATTATTATGTGTTCTCGACATGGATGCTAAGATACACCTCTCGAGCTTCACTCTGGATCATAATCCTCTATGTTATAACATGCCAAGCAAGATTATACTGATATTAAAAACTGGATATGTAAACATCAAAATCTGCAAACATCATATCTGTATATAGTATAATATAATATAATATAATATAATATAATATAATATAATATAATATAACTAAGACTGCTTTCAAAATCAGTTGTCAAACATTACATTCCCTTTGTCCACTCTAGGAAAATAAGGAACATCTTGATATAGATTAGGAAGCTTAAAAGAGTAAAATACAGCACAGCTACTTTGTCGGGATAGAACTCGTTACAAAACTTCTGATTTTTCCATTTATACACTGACAATTAAGCAATGGAAGAATTGTTTGAATTAAAACACTTTACATACTATGATATAAAATTAAAATAATTTGTCATATAAATTAATACGTCAGTAGTGGGAAGCATCAGTTTTATCAAAAAGCTCATCAGCAGTTATTATATAATTCATTTATTTATTTATTGACATTTGATTAAGAAAAGATGTTTAATAGTTGCTTCTGCACGAGTTTATCCCCACCTCTAGCCTCCACCAATTAATTATTCCTTCTCCAAAGTAGTACTACTTCAAAGTAAAGAAATACTTTATTTTGCTGCAAAACCAAGTGATCTCCCTGTCTCCAAAGTGCTGTAATGTTGGAGTTAACATATTTAGTTATTGGGGAGTATTGGGTGTAGGGGATATGTTCCCCTGCAGAAACATATTTATTCATTTCAGTTTGTTAACTGGGTGAACGTGTTGGTCAGAAAAATCTTTTCGGTCATGACCTGGGCTATAAGGCAGTGATACTTACAAGAAATTATTATATTTACATTAATTAAATTAAAGTGAGTTAAACCGAAGCTGAAGATATACACTACTAAGTAAAAACACAAAATACAACAGTAAAAATAAATTTGCAAGTGTAATGCTTTACACAGTATGGTATAGATCTGTAAAAGGGCAAATGGAGAACTATAAAGAACATGGCAGACAAGAACTAAGGCAAATAAGGTGATTATGTGATGGAGGGTAACAGTTAGTTTAATAGTTTTGAGGGGAAAGGGGTACATTAAACATTATCTGTAAAGTATGAGCACTTTGATTAAGTAAGTATTGTTTGAGTCGTGTTCGAAACTGAGATAGATTGTCAATTTTCCTCAAGTCAGTAGGTTGTAAATTTCTTGTGGCTGGGACCAATGCACTGTTATTTAACTTTTACGATATCTTAGCTCCATTTGTAAGAGGTGGCACGCATACATCTTATCTGAGTTCATCTGATTGATTTTTTTTGCAGTTTTCTACAGAGCTGCTTTGTTTTATGACATATACTAAAAACACCCGAAGTTGTGGTGTAGAGGGATAAAGCGCTGAGTGCATTCCAGCTGATCCAAGTTCAATTAGCAACTTGGGGACTTGACAGCAATGGCAGGGGAGAATGGCCAGGCCCATCCTGGAAGGAGGCTGGGGGAGTGGAGGAGGATGAGACATATACCCACAATCCATCAGATGAGAGGCAGAGGTGCAGTACACATCCTGTGAGTGGGCTTACAGCTAGCTCACTAAACTACTACTTAGTGGTAGCCCACATCTGCAGTGGAGTGCACATTGTGAGTCCTGATGATGTGAATAGTCCATTCACTCTCTATCTACAGGGCAGGGTTAAGGCCTTATAAACAAAAATACTCTCATTGCTAGGTTGCTTTTGAGAACACAAACTCACATATTTCTGCCTAAATTATGACTTTCCATCTAGTGGATCTACAGGAACCCCCACCACTAGGGAACAAAGGGGCAAAAGTCTGATAAGGAGAATCTTGATGGTTGGAAAGGCAGATGTGGAATTGCATTACAAAGTACTCTAATAATTCAATAATTAAAGCGGGGGCTAAGACAGCTTGGAGTGTAATTATCCCCTTCTTTTCAGCTCTTGTTACCCCTTCATTCTACCATCACCTATTGTCTTATGCATCATTGTTTGCCCCCCCCCCCCGAATCCTACTTTCACTTCTCTTTCTTCCTGCTCACCACCAATTGCCCTGTCTCTATTTATCACCATTCCTATCATCCTTTTCATGGGACATTGCAGTCATTGCTAATCATTGAGAATGGTAGCCCAGACTTTCTTCTCCCCATCCCACCAGTGAAACTAGTGATCCATTGCTTTTATGTTAACTTTCAAAGGCATCTGTTCATCCACTGTCCCACTATGTTGGTATATTTTCTTTTTTAGCTCATCATCACTGATCCTGTGCCTCACTTCTTAACCTTATTCCTGTCATGTTTTTTCAAGGGGTGCCATAGCCTTTGTCTATAGTAAGAAGAGCGTCTCTGCCTCGTGAGAATAGTAACCCTTCACCTTTCACATTTTAAATTTAATTTTTCAGAGCCATCTGATACTCCTGCCTCCCCGTGCAGGTTTTTTTTGCTTTCCACTGTGCTCATACTACTGCATAAAACTGATTTAGAAACACTTCCTAACTTCTTACCTTACTGAGTCTCCTCTTCTATTAGATGAAAAACACTCATTCCTCAGTGTACCTCTCATTTAATCTAGCTACAGTCTAGGCATCAAAGATAATGACTAATTAGACATTACTAGAATAATTCTCTTATTAATCTGTTCTTGCTTCTTGTATTATTTTTACCATTCAAAAGTCCACACATGATTTTTAAATATGTCATGGGACTCTCACCTAAAACCTAATGCACCACTCTTTAAGGAAAATAATACATAAAGTAAACAGTACATCTTCCTTGTTAAACCTGGCAAAGTATAGAGTTCTCCACTCCAAGCTCGTCTCGCCCTCCAGCTCATATTATCACTATAGAGTAGTTACACATCTACACTTAGTCTTTTCGGCGATTTTTTAGACCTCATGTACATTAGTACCTATGAAGTCTAAATCTCCTCCATTTCTCTGTATTTTTCAGAAGCCTTTCCAGCTATGATGCAGAGCAGAAGACACTTTATTTCATGCTCCATTGTGTTATAATTTGAGTAGGCACTTATGGGTTCACTTTATGTTAACTCTATCTAACCTTGGGAAAGGTGTTCTTCCAAATCCAGATCTTACTTGCATTTGACACAGTGAATCAGCACAAGGACAAAAATCACATTCTGCCACTTGTATGTTCCATGAGGATGTCCAAGGTTCTCTATATATGAGAGAAACTTTGTCTGAGCCTCTATATCTATTTATGTTTGAATATAAACATATTTGTATCTGTGTGTTTGTATGTCTGTGCATGTATGCAGACATTATTAAATATTTACATAACTTACATTTTGGATGTAAAGCACTTTTACAAATAATAATTGCATATCCCACAAGTTTGAAACATTAGGTTGAGGAACTATTTTACATTAAAATATAAATATGCTAATACAACAACTAATAATAAAACAGATGCAAAAAACAAATAAATAGCACATTATTCTATATATAATAATATCCTCCAGGGTGGGCATTATACAGGGAAATAGTGGACCTTATAATAATGCAGAGGCCTGAGATCATAGGTGCTGGGCCTAACAACATCTTTGGGTTGTCTGATATTTACTGTAATTCCCACATATTTGGACATTACTGCTTGCTTATTCTTAAGGGTAGTTTGCTTTGTTTTCTGTTTTAAATCTCTTCCCACTTCATTATATTCAATCTCTAATAAAAAAAGTTATGCAAGCTACTTGAAACTGACTCAGAGTTAAAAGTAAGTGTCCCCACAGGTACAGATGATGAAATAACAGAGAACAAAAACAGCATGTGGTGACCAAGAGTTTTAAAAAAATTAATGCTGAGAAGTCTCAAGAAAGCAAATTTAACAAAGCACTGTATTTTTTTAAATAGTTTCAGTGTAATTCCAAACTTATTTCACATGGTCAAATAATTCTTTTTTGTCTTGTAATTTATTCTTGCTATTTTTTTCCATAGCTTGCATGAGTATTGTGAAATAGTACAACACTGCATACAATTCACTCTGTGGGCTGGGCATTGCCTCTCAGGACCAATTTGCATACTCGTTTTACAGGCATAACCTGCATCCTGCAACAGGCTGTACTATGTACAGGGCACTCTAATGAACAGTGTTCAGATAGCTGTATCAGCCACTGGAATCTGCTGAGATAATGCTGAAGCATAAAACAAATCTACCATTCATAACCCTTTCTGTTCAGTACATGAGTAATTTACTACAATTTTTGTCAACAAGGCAATGCATTTTAGAAGGGCTAAG
Organism: Protopterus annectens; assembly: GCF_019279795.1. Classification (NCBI taxonomy): domain Eukaryota; kingdom Metazoa; phylum Chordata; order Ceratodontiformes; family Protopteridae; genus Protopterus; species Protopterus annectens. The sequence continues at coordinate 1,451,543,560 of NC_056744.1, read as the reverse complement.
GAAGCATAATGTCATAATCCTGTGTCAACAGTCTGTACTTCCTTTTCGGTGGAATCAAGCAAGACTGAGTCACTCTCCTTACATATACAGATGTTTGTACTATTCATTGCTCATTATAAGCAGTTTCTTTAAGCATAGACTTGTTATTGCAAATAATAAAATCAATATAAAAATAATTTAGTAAATTAATGCAATGGAAAAAAATCAAATAATTACTTCATGGACATGAATCATTGGCAAGATAAGTGACCTAAAATAAATAAATAAATAAGCTAGCAAATAAATACAAAAATGCCAGTTCCAGGAAAAAGTCCTATGAAATAAGTTTTACAAAACCTGTTACCTTACTAATAAAAAGGTTATAGGTTCTGTGACAACCCACCACTGCCAACCAATATGTGACATGGATATCCCACCTCTGGGTCAGTAATCAAGGAAGCTCAGTCCACTGGCACCTGTGGGGGACATTCAGTGGGAGGATAACAGGTACACATACAATATTTCCAGATGCAGCTCTCTGCATCAAGTGAAATTTCCCTTAAGAGCACACAGAGACCACAGTCAGTCCAGGGCTGGTTCCTCTACCTTTCTCCAGATCTTCAATAAGACTCCCCACTGGCACAGCTATAGAGTTGAGTCAGGGTTCCAAGCCAAGTTCTCCAACACACTCTCTATCCAACCAGTGCTTTGTGTCTCTGCCCAAGTAACTGACACAAACACTTTTTGAGATTTTGATTTGCACGCACACACACATACCTGGAAAAGGCTAGCACAGATTTACTAGCTATGCCCCCTTTGCCCAGACTATAAGGTAGTTGCCAGTGCCACCAGAACCCCCCCTGGCAGCTACTTTAAGGCCCTTAATAAAGGGTGTCCAATCATACTGTGTAATATTAATTTTAATACAAATGCTAGTTTGACCAAGAGCAAGGCTGTTAGGAGTGGCCCACACAGTGTCATCAAATAAATATACAATACTCTCAAAACCTAAATATCTCTACAAAGATCAGCCACAATGAAAGGCTTAAATATATTTAATAATAAATAATAAAAGAACAAGACAATAAATACATATTCACAGTGACATCAGAGTTCAGAATCACAAAAATATTTAATACAACATTGCAGGACAGGCTCAGGCAAATAAAGAAAAATACCTAAATTAAGCTTCACTATATTCCCAAATGAATCTAACAGAATTATACTACTCCCTAGTAACTTACTTAATAAAGCAAGGCAGATAGTGTGGTGAATGATTCTTGTTGTCAAGTCCAAGACAGGACACAGAATGCTCTGTCTCACTCTAAGTGACTTCTTAAAATAATATCTAAAATATTACTGTTGGGACAGCTTGCTGAATGACATCATTTCTGGTTAACTGACTTCTAGTTCCCAGGCAAAATTCCCATTGCTGGCAGCTGGCAGGGTTTAGCACCTACCCATAAAAATACACATACAAGGGCTTTTGCTCAGAACTTTGGGAGGTGCTGGAAGTCATAAAACAATTGCATACCTTATGCTACCAGAGTAGTGATTAGTTCACCCCAAAGACAATACAGAAAGGTTCCTAGTACATACTTTGTGCGTCTGGCTGCATTGAAACCTGTAAGACAGCATCTTTGTGGTCCAGCCTATAAAGTGATTTAATTTCAGATATTTTTCTAAAGTTTGCTGGACTGAGGTTAACCCTCCAGTTTCCTCTGTTAAAATATATATTTAAACAATCACAACACTGCATGTACATTTCTGTTCTCTTCCAGTAGGGTACACTGTGGATACATTTTAAGCACAAGCACTTTACAAATACCTTTGCAACATAAACACCTGTACAAAACAGTTTGATGTACACATGACATGCTGTTTTAATACAGGAGTAACACAAGCAACTTATATAAATCATGTTGATGTTCACAAATGAAATATAATTATTCACAAAATTCCAGCTAACTGTGCTGGCAGTACCTCATTTTGTCAAAGGTTCAAATAAGGCTAATCAACTCAGGGGTCTTTTTTAAGCCTTGCCATGCTTCCTAAATGTATCTGACAAAGTCTGATACCCTAAAGTTATTTTAAGCAATATATGTAGGCTTGGAAGTGGGTTGTCAAGTATTTATAGGTTATTTCTGTCTACTAGAAACATTGGTGCCAGACCATGGGTAAATTTCCAGTTCCCCATCCTCTGGTCCAAGTAACAATTGAATTGAATTAGGGAACTACTCTGTTTCACATGGATGGGAAGCCTGTTCAAGAGAAGGTGTAGTTTCCAAGACACATACCTGCCCCTCCAACATGTCCTATTTATTTTGCAGATTAGGTTTAGGATCCTAGATCTGGTAATTCTAATGCTATTTTGGGAATGTGCAACAGGACCATCAGAGTGGGATCAGAGGATACTTTGTAGGCTAGGCATTGATTGCCTCTCAACAATGTGCAGGAGACTGAGTACAGGAAAAGGGCTTTGAGAAGGTCCATGTAGGAGATGTTGTTTAGGTCATGTATTCTTTTTGTGAGGAGCCTCTGTGGTCACTCCAGTTGTTGTATATGTCTGGTCAGTTACATACCAGTGTAGGGTGCTATGCTCAATGATTTGTCTGATAAAGGTTGTGTACAGAAGAACAATGATATGGACCTAGATGCCATACGTTGCTTATAAATTGCACAATATAGGATGATTTCCAACTACCTTAAACACATGATGATAAAAGTTCAGATTACTGCTTACATGTTTTCCCAAATCCCTAACCACTGGGTTTACTCTAAGGGGTGCATTGTTAATATGATATTTTCCAGGGGCACCCATCCTCTTAAAGGAAACTATTATGCATTTTTGTCATTGAGTTTTAGACTGTGGTTCTAGCACCAGTTATTAGTCTGCATCAGGCCTTCTTGCAGGGTGTTTGGATTATTAGGTGGTATTATGACTGCACCAAGTTTGCAATTATCTTTCTTCTTGGTCAGCCAGAAGTCCCTGATGTTGACTTTGACTTCAGAGAAGTAGATGGAGAGACCCCAGCATGGGGCTTTGAGAGACTCCACTAGTGACTGGTCACTTTGTGGAGGTAGACTCTTTACTAACTTCTTGAGCCCTATCTGAGAGCCATCTGGCTATCCAGCATGAACTGAGTCAGAAATGTCACTGCTGATCAAGTCCAAAGATGGTTTCTTTTTTTTTTTTTTTTTTTTTTTGAATACCTTAATTATATTTTACTTAAGACACAGACACATATGCATTAACAAAAAGTAAGCAAACCACATAACATTTTTCATTTATACGCATTATACTTTACAAACATGTTTTCCTTGATTCTAACAATTGACATTCATTCTAGCTTTACATAACTTGCTAATTCCAGCCTTCCACAATAAGAGTAAACAAAGCCTCTTTTAAATTAGACAGAAAAACTCCCAAGTCTTAGTGAGAATCTGACCATCATAAGAATGAATCGATCCAGAACACAGGCATTATTGAATCAGTCTAATTGATCTAGAGTCCATCCTACAGAACAAAGTTCACATACTTGAAATCAGTCTCAGAACCTCAAAGCAGTAAATATAAGCAAATTTTGGAGGTCTTTGGGGAAGTAGATCAAGTGGTGATCTGAGGACGGTACTGGTCCTAATGTTATGCCTGAACTGATCGCACTTACCTGAAATATGAAGTCGACATGAATGGCCCTCAAGTTAGGTAGCAAAGGTAATGACTTGAACAAGCATGAAACATGACAATTCTGGTACATTTTGGGTGTTCAGAAGAGTAACCTTGACAAACATTAAAGAATGAAGCAAATCTAATTGGTGACCGTCCAAAAAACACACCCAATACTGGAAAGCAAAAAATCAAAACAACAAAACCAGACAAATAAGCCAAGGTACAAAATTCTCTTTTAATGACAAGATTTCCACATCAAACAGTAAGCGCTTTCATCCACACTGGACTTCTTCAGACTGAAACCTAATTGGTGAACCTAATTATGCCCTGACTTAGGCATGTGGTCCACTCCTGTCACAGTATTCCCTTCAAGCAAACTACAGTGCAGGCCAGGTTCCAGCTGCAGTGTTCACTGCTTGGTCAGTAGGCCTTCTGTCAAGGACCAAATATTGCTGGTGTTGTGCCTTTGTGCTCTAATATACACAGATTCTGCTTTTATGTCAGTACGGCAAAGGACCTTGTTACCTTCCTTCCCTCCAGGAGGGGCAAGTTTACTTCCATCACCTGATTCCTTCAGCACCTCAACCACTTGTCAAACTTGGGTTGTCTGGGTCCTAGTTGGGGCTTTACCCCTCTATGCCATGGAGCCATGCTTATTATATTTATTTCCTTAGCATTGCAGTGGATGTTTGGCTTATTGAAAAGCTAATGCAAACATTGAATACCCCCAGCATTGCGAGATTTTCACCCATGGTGCTATCAATGAGCAATCTTAATTGCTGCTGATTCCCATGTCCAGGTGATCTCTCAAAGGACCTTTGAAGCTGACTTCAGTCCTACATCCCCACATGTTTTGCAGACTTTTACATCTAGAAAAAATACAGAAACCTAGATCCTAGCAAATAAAAGTGGGTGAACAGCCAATGAGTAAGCCCTATCATAGAAAGCAACCATAACTAAGTGCCGACAAACTAGTAATAATGGCTGTAAACCTAGAGGGAATATTGCAAACAAGTTGTTAAATAAAAATCATATAAAATATTCCTCTAAACAAATAAGAGTAGTTCAACAAAAATAAAACAAAATGGCACCATAGTCCTACTTGTAATTAATAAAATCTGTCTCTCATGTCTAAAATTTTTCACTGTACTAAAGCTTTTAAGATCCAAGGGAAGATTCTCTACTTTCTAGCTTCAAACATTAATTAGGAGTTGCAACTCAAGGAATACTGCAAATGACTACACATTTCATCACTAATGAATAATATGAGACAAAATGTGCTCTTTAATGACTAGAAAAAAAAATGAAGACTAGGAATGTTTACCTTCAAGTTGCATACCTTGCAAACTCTTGGAGCAAGAAATCTGGACAACGCCATTAATAAAAGTGGAACAAAGACCCAAAACTAGGGGCAATTTTTAAATATCGCTCCTAGAAACTTAGAAAATTGATAGAATAACAGGTGTTGAATTAGCATGAATTTTCTGAAGGGAATGAAGTCTGAAATTCAAATGTCTGTCATTATTTCCTAACTTTAGTCTTTAATAATTTGCCACTAATTTGAATGAAAAACACAATTTTATTAAAACTGGACCAATAATATGAGGCAAAAATTTGGGCATTCTGTGAAAATCTGTACAGTTGAGAGGTATGCCTATCAGTTATTGTAACCCAAAGAAATGGTAAAAAAATTTGTGGCTATGCAGCTTAGCTCAACATTTTGGACAAATGTATTAGCCTCTTCTAAAAGCATTGAAGGAGCCATCTAACACAAAAACTATCTTGCACAGCTAAAGTAAATTCTGAAGAAACTGCCAAAAACAGAAATGCATCAATCCAAATCAGACAAACCTGTTCCCAGACTTTGTTAATATCAACTGTCTTAAACAAATTGTCAGGCTTTCTACTAGAACCCTCAGTATCATCCATATTGTCCTCACAAATATAGCTCTTTCTTGCTCCCCCACACTATCTCTCCCCTTCCCTAGTTAAATCTGACCATAAAATCCATTATTTATGTTATCCTTTAAAGCCAGTGGTACCCCACCCATCACCTGGCAAGTACCACACTCTTTAGGAATTTCTTAAAAGTAAACTTGTTACAAATCATAGAAGATCTAAAAAAATTTAAAAGTAACCCATCACCTTCTGACCCCCTCAACAAAGCTTCCTCCTAAACATTTCTACTTAAACATAAATACATAAATAGTTGCACCAAAAAGTCTGTCTCTATCCACTCCAAACAGACATTTAAGAAAAAACCCTTAGTGTGGAATTTTGTAGCAATAAAATATTTAACAAAAGGAGGAAAATAATCAATTCATACTACAAATTTCCATCAAACCACCTCAAAAAGCAGTGGAACAGGCTAGCAAAAATCTCAGCTGTACCATTAGAAAGTGTAAAGCTGAGTATGAACTCAGTGTAGCTATTTCCACGCGTAGTAACTATAAATCCAATTTCAAGTATTTCATGAAGCTAAGAAGTAACAGTCAAATATGTACTGAGCTTGTCTACAATAATTCTACCCACCTGGATCTTAAGGAGGTTTTGTCCTAGCAGATTAACATTGTTCCAAATATATTATGCTCTCCCACTCATGTATTCCTCATAGCACCATTCCCACCCCACAAAATTACCATAAGCAAGTTCTGTCAGCATTATCCAAAGTTAAAACACAATTTCTATGGGCTCTAATAATGTACTGGGTTGTTTAGTTATTCAAATTAAATATATCCCAGCTGACCCTCTCCTTAACCTTCTAAATCTCAACTTTTCCACAGATTATGTATTTGACGTTTGATGAATTACCATTGTGATCTCATTACATAAGGGTGGCCTTACCACTAATCCAGGTAATTACGGACCCTTTAGCCCTACCAGCCTTATACGTAAGGCTATGGAGCACATCTCATCCAAATTCATGAATAACGACAAAAGAACCTTCTTGCCCTTAACCCAAACAAATTTGGCTTTGTCAACAGCAGAGCCTGTCGCCTTAAGACAGACTTCTTTCAAAGGTCACTAAAGCTGTGAATCAATGGTCACACCATTCAGACTGCCTATCTTGACCTTGACAGTACAGACTTCATTCAGGTATTACTAATAAGCTTACTAAACTTAATGTAAATGTTCTGCATCCCATCTATCTTGTGGCTGTCCTTCATCGTTATACTTCTTTTCAGTGAAGCAACTCCTGCATCTATTTATTTAATGACTAAAATCTGATCTGCAACTTCACCTGAAGTGTGTTTGGCTCTGCTACAACTTTTGTCACAAAACACGTACAAAGGCCTACTTTTATATTCTTTTGCCTCAACCTACCTCAAATGTTGAAAGTCTAAAACATTATTTTATGATTTTCACAACAGTGGAAATTGCTTAAGTGCTCTTGCTGTTTCCCCATTTTTGTTAAACATTACTTGGTATTTTATTGTAGCTGTTTGCAGGTTCATAAGTAAATACTAAGCTATTAATCTGCAGACTCTTACAAGACTAGCCAATAACCAGAGGTTGGAAAAAAACTATCTGTCTTGCATCTGTGAGGCAAAGACCTTACCCATTATGCCAAACCCTCTCCAAAAGCTAAGTATTTATATAATGTATCACACACTATAGTCTTTTTTTTTTGTCAAACAAGAAAATGGCAATGATACATTTATATAAATGAAAACAAACTATATTGACTATATTTTCAGTTGCAAACATTATACATTACATATAATCCTTTCTACAGTCATTATCAGTCAAACATAAAATAGTAACATAGCTTGTTCAATTCCTGCCTTCCTTCAAAATTCATTCCTCTTCCAAACATTATGCTACACATATTATTCTCACAATTCCCATTTTTTTATGTAATTTGTTCCTACCCTTTTCTAAAGATCCCATTTCCAGTTCTTTTATCTCTGTTACTATATTTCTACTTCTAGTACAGATGGTTTAGACTTTTTGGCAGCCACCAGAATTAATCACAGCAAGGCCTTACTATGTCTACGCAGTTCTGATTCTGTATCACAGCTCAAAAAATAATTTCTTCAGTTACACCAATTTGTTCACCCAGTATTTCTGAAACAGTAGTCTGCAGGGAATTCTGCCAGCTCACTACATTCTCAAAAATTAAGTTCCCAGTTATCTCCTTCTTCCCCATCACACCTCCTACATTTGCAATCTACCTGCAGAAAATTTCTTTGGACTAGAGTGAGGTATAAAAAACAGCTATGCAAACACTTCCAAACAAACATCTTAAATCTTCTGGACTTTGTTGCATATTTGGGAGCCATACATATGTCTTTCCATTATTTTTTTGTGAATTGCTTATCCACTCTGTCCTCCCAATCCTTTCTAACCTCCTCTGGTTGATTCCTATAATTTTCATGCAATATTTTATATGCCCTACTAGTTATTCCTTTTTTAACAGCAGCTTCTGTTCTAGAGTCTACTAAAAACTCTACAAGTGATGGTCTTTTGCTTATGATCCCCCTAGTTCTTTCTCTTTGCTTATACTCTGATATCAGTCCTTGATGGGGAAGGCAATCTCTAACCTGCAGTCCAAATGCATCATTGCCCTCTTCCCATTCTATGTCTAACGATTTGTTCCCAATACCTTGGATCCTTTGCCAATTTTCTCCAGTAAATTTCATCCCTCTCTTGCCTATTCCCTCTACCCCTAATTGCAGACATCCTTATCAGTAGACTCTCCTTTCATCATTCCCATGTTGTCTTAGTTCTTAGAATACTTTCTGCTACTTTATGAATATAATACTCTGTATGGTTATTGTTATTCTTCTTAAGGATGTGTATTCAAATTCCTGTCTCTCTTGGGCTTAACCTCTGTTTCATCATCATTATCATCATCATTATCATCCCTTTTCCACGTTGAATTATAGGTTGTTGTTTGTGCTATGTATAGAAGCCTTAACTGTGTAACTCTGTGGTTTTATATATAATGCAAATAACAAAGAGGAAAGAGGACATCCCTGCCTGGTTCTTCTGCTCAAAAATAACTTAACAGAGAGGACCCCCCCACTTTAATTTTCACCTCCAATCCCTCATATATCCTGCTAAACAACCTTATTATTTTACCAGGGAATGCAGTTGCTTCCATTGCCTCAATCATAAAATCTCAGGTTAGTCTATTGAATATTTTCTATGCATCAAGACCCACCAGTAACAGTTCTGCTTCCCTCTGGATCATCATTGTTCTATTAATATTGTCAAATGTTTGTCTCCTTTCCACAAAACCACATTGATCCTTATTTATCAATTTTAGCATGATCATTGATATTGTTTTAGCCATGATAGACGCAACAGTTTGCAATCATGGTTTAGAATTGAAATGGGCCTGTACTGAGCTGGATTTTGATAGGTCCTTACCACCTTTAGATATTACAGCCACCAGCACTTTCTTTCAGGATGATGGTGCTTCTCCACCTTTTAAAACCTTCCAGATCTTTATCACTTTCTTGCCTCCTAGCTTCCAGACTTCCATAGGAAAACCATCTATTTCAATAACCTTTCTTGTAGATTGGTTATACATTACAATTTTTATCTCATCTCCTTCTATCCTAACCGTTAGTATTTGAGCTTCATCTACCTCTAACCTTGGCACATTTAATACTACCATAAACATTTCCATTTTTATTTTTTCTTGATTTCTACATTTCTCTGCTTTATACAAATTTTCATAAAATTTCTGAAATGTCTGTAATACAGGATCTCTAGTTATTTTCTTTGTTATAGGTTCCTTACTCTGGCAACAGCCCTTTCTACTTTCTGTTGCCTTAGTCATTGTGCCAAAAGTTTTTGTGTTGTGGAGTTATCAAAAAACAATGGCTTAACAGCAATCTTTCTAAACTCATGCATGTTATTGAGGAACTCCCTTATTTTCTCTTTAGCACCCTGCAGCTGTGCCTTTTCATGTTCTTTGAGATTCCCCCATTTTGTAATACTTTAACCTTTGTCAGTCCTTCTAAATAATTATTGTTACTTCTTAACCATATCTCTGTTTATTTTATTTCTAGCCAGTTTTTAAACTCCACTTTCTTTTCATCCTACCCCCTAGCTATATTTACTGAAGAAATTTCTATCTTAGTTAACTTTCAAATAATTTCCAATACTTATTCCTTAAACTCCTTTGTTTAACAGATAGGTGGAGAAGTGCCAGTGTCTCATTTTTATTTCATTACCCTGCGTTTGTTTTAGTTACTATTGGCATGTTATCTGAAATATACTCTCTTTTGTTATATTTTCCCTTCTAGGCCCTCAGGTACATCCTAACTGTTGCAAATCCAGTTCCCATCTATAAGTAATATTCCCTGCTGAAAACTGATTATTTCTCCCAGAAATTTCTTAAGCTCCATTATAGCAGTTTTAGGTGGAATGTAAATGCATGCCAATCTTTTTCCCTGCCACTAGTCTCTTAATATTACAAATCGACCCTTAATTATCTTTTTCCCTCTTCTATCACTATTGGAACTCCTCTAGCAATTAAAATAAGTACTCCCATTTCCCTTTGTCATGGATATTCTGTTGAATAACCATCCTAATATCCTTTCTTTATCAAATTCACATGTTCAGTTTTCCAATTGTGTCTACTATACCACAGCTATTTGCACTCCGTATTTTTAATGAAGTTTGCCACTCTTTCGTTTTTGCATATACATATAAGACTATTCACATTCAAAGATAATATCTAAAGTGTTGCCATTATGACACGATATTATTATTCCCATCTGTTATGCATAACTTTTTAAATCACTAATTTCAGCTTTTGTATTACATGCATACACCAACATTTGGCAGGTTGATCTTTTATATAGTTGTTTCCTGTCATATCCTTCTTGATGACTTTAGCCTTAACTTCCTTAGCCTCTCATAAAACTGCTTGAGTTAATAATCACAGACAACCCCACACTTATTTCTCTTGTCTCTATCCACCTTTCCAACCTATGTGATCACTGTCCTAAAAGTTTCAACATCCACCTGGATTGCAAAAAGTAACCTCCAAAAATCATTGCATTCTGCCACAAATCTCAAATACTATCAAATTAAAGCATATATCCTCTCTCAAGTGGGATCCTATAGTCTCCTACTTAGATCCTAACAATATTGACCAGCTCTACACCCAATTTTTCCTGTAATCTACAATACTCATTCTTTCCTATAGTCACAAGACTATACAAGCCCAAGAGAAACACCTGGCTCATTTACAAATTCAAAACCCTCCTAATCATCAGGCCCATCATAAGGGAGCACATCAATTAAACCTTGTTCACTCCCCTAAACAGTTCTGGGCAGAGATCAGCCAGTTAACAGGTCATAAAACTCAGCCCAGTGCTCACTCTTCTTCCTGTTCTCTCTCATCTTCATACTTTAGTAATCACTTCTCCACTCTCCCTTTATCAGCTCACATACTTTTCAGTATCACTTATTCTCTGCCTCACCTCCCCCTTAGACTCCCCTATTCTACTTTACAAAAATCATAGCCAAAGATATTATACCTTTCCTTGAAAACCTAAAATTTGACTTGCTTGTTGGGACAGATGCACTCTCCTCCTGGTTTATATTCCAGTGTAGGTAGTACATTGTTACTCCTCTGCTACATATTTGCAACCTTTGCTTATTTCAAAACTGTATGTCCTATGAAGATAGGTGAAGGCTGCCAGCCTAGCCAGATAGAATTTTGTAAATAAATCTGTCATTTGTAAATATTAATGTAAGCCACAGGCTTGTTCTCTTAAATGGCAAAAGACTGTATTGGATGTTGAACTGAAAAAATGTAACAACAGTGCACTCTGCTGTAAGAAAGCTGATATGTCAAGCATTTCATGACTGTCTTTGATCTCAGGGCTCAGACCCGAGATGTCTGGATGAAGGAATTCTGGCTATTGTTTTGAGACTAGAGTTAATTGCTAGAATTTACATATATAATTTCTTTTATCGCTCTGGCTTCCTGATCAGCTGCAGGATCAAAGGGGCTATTAACCTCTGAGTTTCTGTTAACCTGGGAACCAGAAAGAAATGGGTTTATATCACATGATCGAAAGCAAAAAATATCGAAGCTCCAAACCTCGAACTGGAAACCTCGAAACTGGAAAACATCGGTGGGGAGAAAATGTTGTGTCTTTCGGCTTTTCCCGGTTAGGGGTCGCCACAGCGGAACTCCGGTCCGCTAATGATTGGCAGTTGATTTTACGTACTGAGTTGCCAGCCCTGATGCACAACCTTCAACGAAGGAACGCCCATTCATGCATGCCTCCATGCAGAAGATGCTCTAGCTGAGAGTCACACACTTAAAACAACACAAACAATGCTCTATGCAGGGGGGGGAGTCCCCTGCACCCCCCCACACCCCCTGCTACTTAAATATACCAACTCTGAGATTGCACTACAGTGCAGTAAAGGGAAATCTTCACTTCTCGCACTCTATGGTGATTTCCACTTTACGCTTCAATGTTTCCCAGTTTTGAGGTTTCCAGTTCGAGGTTTGAAGCTTTGATATTCTCAGCTTTCGAGTTTGTGATATACACCCAAAGAAATTATGTAATCTGAAATGAATCAGTGGTACTGTGTTATCATTTTAAGGACAGAAAGAATGAGGACATTGAGCATTTGTCTTGAGAACATCCAACTCACCAGATTCTGCCTGTGTTCTATATGTAAGTTTATTTTAGAACTGTGTTTTCTCTTAGCTATAAGAACTAGGAAGATTAGATTAGTTTTTTTCTGTATTGATGTCAGAACTTTTCTACTGTATTATTTTAAGTATTTCTCTGTGATTTCTGAACTCTTGACTAACACTGTGTAGTAAGAAGTATTAGCTTGTATTTTCATCTTTATTATTAAATATTTTAAACCTTTCAACTGTGGCTGTTTTGTGTAGAAGATAATTTAAGCTCTAGAGTACATTGCATGTATATAGTGATACTGGCCAAGCCACTCCAATAATCCTTGACTGTTCAGTTGCACTTACCATTTGGCTAATAATATTGCACAGTATAATTGGACACTGTCTCATAAGGGCCTTTCAATAGCTGATAAATATTGGTGGGTGGTGGCAAGTGGTACTACTGTATAGTCTGGGTAAAAGGGGCACAGGTGGAGAACCTGTGCCAGCCTTCCTCAGGAGTGTCTGTGTGGTTGTATATAACTCTTATCTCAATGTGTGAGTGTGTGTCAGCTACTTGGGCAAGGACATGAAGCACTGGTTGGACAGAGAGGGTGCTGGAGGTTTTAGCTTGCCCACTAGGCTGAGATCTGGACCCTGTAGCTGTGCCAGTGGGGAGTCTTATTGGGGACCTGGAGAGAAAGGGAGAAACCAGCTATAGACTGACTGTGATCTCTGTGTGCTCTTAAGGGAAATTGTACTCTACTGTAAGTGTATTTATTATCCTTTCCCTATATGGACGCCCCTCACTGGTGTTAGTGCTGAAGATTGAGGTCCTTGGTTGCTGGGCCAGTGCACGGGTGTAACATATTAATTGTTTGGCAGTAGTGAGATATCCACACCACATATTAATTGGTTGCAAATACTAATTGGCTTGTAGTGGTGTGGGAAGTGTGAATTCCTGTAGCTTGTGTACAGTGATCACTGAAGGTGTTTTTATACTCTAAATCAGCCATGTGGTGAAGACTCAGAGTTCAGATCACAATTGTTTTATTTCTTTTGTTAGCTTAGTTAGTCAGGGAGAGCAGACAAGCATGTCAGCAGAGGAGTACGGAAAACTGACAAGGAGCCAGCTGGCTGAGATGTGCCAGGCTAAGGGACTGGTGCATGGAAACATGACTAAGGCAGACATGACTGCAGCTTTGGTCACAGCTGCATCAGAAAACAGCAACCAGGAGGATGATCAGACTGGCAGTGGACATGTACCACACTCAGAGAATGGACAGCTCAACCTTTCTGCAGAGGACTTAAAAATCCATCTGGAGCTAAAGAGGCTTGAGTTGGAGGCCAGACATTTGGCAATAGAAGCAGCTGAGAGACTGAGGCATCTAGAGAGTGAGGAGAATGAGAAACTGTGAAGTTTGCAGGCTGAGGAGAATGAGCAACTGCTACACCTGGAAGCTGAGGCAAAGGAAAGGTAGAGGCAGCACAAAAGGGAGATGCTGACTCTTTGCTATAGACATGGAGGCAATGGGGAAGGGAGTAACCAGACCCCAGAAGCACAAAAGGTCAGTACATTACTTCCTCAGTTTAAAGAAGGGGATAATTTTAATAGTTTTTTTCATATGTTTGAGAGGGTATGTAAACAGTATGATGTTGACCAAAGGCTCTGGGTATAGTTTCTGACCCCCTTACCTCTATGGTAAAGCTGTAACTGCATTTTCTAAAATGTCTGATGTTGACTATTTTAATTATACTACTAAGAACTGTTTGTTAGAATGTTTTAAGCTAACACCTGAAACTTATAGGAAAAAGTTTTGTGAGCATAGACACAAGGCAGATGAAAGTGTCTGTAACTATGTTGCTGAACTGAGCACTTATTTTCATAGGTGGGTGAGTGGATGTCAGGTCACCACTTTTGAAGGGCTGGCAGACCTTTTGGTGAGCGAACAAGCCCTTAACACTTTGCCTGAGGACATGAGGATCTGGTTAGCTGATAGACATTGTGCTACTCCAGATGAGTTGGGGAAGAAGGAAGACCTATACCTAACAAGCAGGAAATCCCTGCACAGGAAAGGCCCCCCCAGTACTGTTCATGGGTCTACAGGAACCCATGGTGGGCAGCCCAGTAGCAGGGAAAGCCACTAGTCCAGGTACACATCCAGGACCTAGGATTAAATGTTTTGAATGCAACCAGTGGGGCCATGTGGCATACAGATGTCCATGGAGGCAAGGTGGGGAACAAAAGGTGAGAGCCAGTAAGTAGGAAAGACAAAATGCCAGTAGTAGGTTATCGAGACAACAAGGGTACCAAATTACCATCCTGCAGATGTCCTGATAGGGAAGGATTTGGATGAGGCAGTACCATGTGTTAATGCAGTTACATGCAGTCAGGCTTTGAAACAAGCATGCGGATCTGATAGCCTGGGGGGAGACCCAGACAGACTGAATACTTGCAGCCAGGACTGATGAGGTGGATAATTCAGGGAGGGAGCTACTCTGTAGCAGTAAGATTGCATGTGAACCACAGCTGCTTGTGGGTAATTATGTTCCCTTGGACAGAGTGACTGGAAAGGTAGAGGTGAGTAGTAGTACCCAGGCTGTCAGTGAGGCACCACTGTCAGAGGATGCCATACTTCCTGTGGAAGGGGAGCTGGGCAGGGTTACAAAGAGAGAGTTGAGACAGGCTCAGCTCTCAGACCTTACATTGCAAGGCCTGAGGCAGGTAGCTAGTGAAGCACCTGATTCTCAAGGGAAGGGGGAATCTGTATACTGGGACAAAGGGTTACTGTATAGAGAGTGGACCCCTGAGGGAGGGCTAGAAGGTGAGAAGATGGAGTAGTTGGTAGTACCTAGAGCCTACCATCTGATGCTTCTAGCCATAGCCCATGATATTCCCTTTGCAGGTCATATAGGCATAAAACGTACAAAGAGACATATTATGCAGAACTTCTACTGACCTGGAATTTCCAGAGATGTAACAGGGTACTGCAGGATCTGTGAGCAGTGCCAAAAGGCAGGCAAGGCAGAAGATACAGTGAGAGCTGCTTTGATGTCTTTGCCTGTAACTGAGGATCCATTTCAGAGAGTAGCTATGGATATTTTGGGGCCTCTGAGTACCCCAAGTTCCACAGGGAAAAAGTATACCCAGTGGTAAAAGATTATGCTACAAGATAACCTGAAGCAGTGGCTTTGTCCTCCATTCAGGCAGAACAGGTGATAAATACTTTGTTAGAGAATTTCAGCAGGGTAGGTTTCCCAAAAGAAATCCTGACTGACAGAGGTGTCAATTTCATGTCAGACCTACTGGCTTGTCTGTGGAAGTACTCTGGGGTGAAGCATGTGAGGACCACCCCCTACCACCCCCAGACTAATGGTCTTGTTGAGAGGTTAAACTATACAATTAAGTCCATGCTATGGGCATTTGCAGACCAGTTTAAGAGGGAGAGGGACAAATATTTGCCCCATCTGTTTGCTTACAGAGAGTTTCCCCAGGAATCCACAAATTTTTCACACTTTGAGTTGCTGTATAGGCATAGGGTGAGGGGACCTCTAGATTTAATTCATGATGAGTGGGAAGGTGAGTGTGAAACTCGCAAGGAGTCTGCTGTAGCATATGTCCTAAACCTCAGGACAATGTTCAGGGAACTCATGGGCTTGGCCCAGGAGAACCTGGCAGAAACCTAACAACAGAAAAAGGTATGGTATGACAGGAATGCTTGAGCTAGAGAGTATGCTGTGGGGTAGCAATTAATGGTTCTCATTCCTGTCAGACACAACAGCTGCAAGCAGCTTGGGGGGACCATCAAGAAAGGTAAGTGATGTTAATTACATGGTAGAACTGCTAGTCAGGAGGCAAGGGCACAAATTGCACCATGTTAACATGATGAAACCTTGCCATGATAGGGAGACCCTTGTGCTGAGCATTTGCAGTGGATTACAGGCGGAGCTTGAGGGAGATCTTGTGACTTATCTCCTCAGTGAGGCTCAGACTGACACCTCAGTGGAAAGGGTAACAATGTCCCAGCAGTTATCTCCTACCCAAGTTTGAGAAATCCAAGCAGTGTTACAGGAGTCTAGGGACATGCTCATTGGGAAACCAGGGTGCACTCACCTGGTGCAGCACCAGGTGGATATAGGACCCCAAAGGCCTATTAGACAGGCCTCTTATAGGGTGCCTGAGAGAGTCAAACAGACTCTGAGGGAGGAGATACATGAAATGTTGGAACTAGGGGTATTTCAAGAGTCCAACAGTCCCTGGGCCTCCCCAGTGGTGCTGGTACCAAAGAAGGATGGCAGCACCAGGTTCTGTGTGGACTACAGGAAATTAGTCATGCAGAGTCATATGCTTACCCCATGCCTAGGGCAGATGAGGCCCTAGAGCAGCTGGGTGGAGCTAAGTATCTTACAACCATTGATCTTACCAAGGGTTACTGGCAGGTGCCCTTGACTCCCAGTGCTAGAGAGAAGTCAGCCTTTGTGACTCCTTTTGGCTTGTATGAGTTCACAAAGAGGCATGTTGGGATGAAAAATGCCTTAGAGACTTTCCAGAGGCTGGTAGATCATATTCTAGCAGGAGCTTGAGGGTTTTCCCTTGCTTACCTGGATGATATTGCCATCTACAGCCATTCCTGGCAACAGCCCCTTCAACATGGCAGGGAGGTACTGGGCAGTCTACAGAGGGCAGGGTTGACCATTAAGCCCAGTAAATGTCAGGTGGGTATGGCAGAGGTCTCCTACCTGGGACATAGAGTGGGGAGTAGTAATATCAGGCCAGAACCTGCCAAAGTAGAAGCCATTCATGAATGGCCTGCACCCATTACCAAAAAGCAGGTGAGGGCATTCTTAGGGACAGCAGGATACTACAGAAAGTTCATCCCCAGTTATAGTACCATAGCTGCTCCCCTCACAAACCTGACAAGGACGAACAGGCCAGATAAGGTAGTGTGGACCCCAGCATGTGAGCAGGCATTCTAGGAGCTTAAGGAAGCTTTGGGAGGACCCCCTGTGTTAGCCAGTCCGTATTACAGCAAAGAATTTGTTGTGCAGGTGGATGCTTCCCATGGGGTGGGGGCTATACTTAGCCAGATTTCTTCAGAGAGAAAAGAGCACTCAGTGGATTAGCTCAGTTGTAGACTCCAACCCAGGGAGGAATACTATGTAGCTGTAGAAAAGGAATGTCTAGCCATATTGTGGGCACTGCAGAAACTTCAGCCTTATCTGTATGGAAGAAAATTCACTGTAGTTACAGATCACAATCCCCTAACATGGTTAAACAGAGCCAGCAAGCAAAATGCCAAGTTGCTAAGATGGAGCCTAGGATTGCAAGCATATGATATGTCAGTGCAGCACCACAGTGGGATTAGCAATGCCAACGCAGATGGGCTCTCAAGACAGGGAATGGAGTACAGTATAATCAGATAGACCTAACTCTCTCAAGCAAAATTTCTCAAGGGTCGCTTGAAAAACTAGCTTGAGTTCTCTGGGGGGTGGGGGGATGTGTGAAGATATGTGAAGGCTGCTAACCTAGCTAGATAGAATTTTGTAGATAATTCTGTCATTTGAAAATATTAATGTAACCCACAGGCATGTTCTCTTAAATGTGAAAAGACTGTATTGGATGTTGAACTGAAAAAATTGTAACAGTGCACTCTGCTGTAACAAAGCTGATAAGTCAAGCATTTCATGACTGTCTTTGATCTCAGGGCTCAGAGCCAAGATGTCTGGATGAACGAATCCTACCTATTGTTTTGAGCCCAGAGTTAATTGCTAGAATTTGCATGTATAATTTCTTTTATTGCTCTGGCTTCCTGACCAGCTGCAGGATCAAAAGGTCTATTAACCTCTGAGTTTCTGTTAGCCTGGGAACCAGAAATAAATGATGTTATCTGAAATGAATGAAGCTATACTGCTCAGACAAGCTCCACGTGGGTTTACAGAGTGGTCCTAGCAGCAGGGAACTCAGAAAAGCGACTACCTTCTGGATTTAAGTATCTTTGCTTTTTTTCACTTGAAATAGCTTCTGTAGCTTACCTTGAACTAGCCTGAACTGTTTTTTAACTGATTGCTGCATTATTTTAAAATCTGCACTTAAAGTTACATTTTAGTCGAATTTGATCGAAAGTTTGCTTGTTTGTTTGTTTAATTTAACTGCGGAGGCTGCCCACTAAAGTGTGCTAGCCTGTGTAACTAATTTATCACTGTTTCTGCATTTTCTGTGTGTTTCTACCAAAAAAACAAAAAATAATCCTTGTTTTCCCGCCTTCCTCGACTAGTTTAGACCAGTTTAAAAGCATTGCTGTATTCTGGGCTGTGGTGTAGTTCCTGTGTTGTCCATTACCTTACTTGGATAGAAGGAAGTTTCTTTGCTCACCAGTGGGAGTGGGGAGCCTTGAGCAGCCTACCTGTCCTTGGGGGAAGTGACCTCAGCACAAGAAGCTGTAGTAATTGGTTGTTTGGGACCATTTCTAGCTCTTTTGTAGTTTACTGTTTAAAATCCGCATTTGCACGGCTTTATGCTGGTCGCATAGCAGCGCCGGTTAAACAAGGTTAAACTTTTTCTGGCTCCGCCAAGTCTGCTCTTTAAATTTTCCCTTAAGGAAGCTCTACTCTTAGTATAACCAGACTACTCACTGTATTATAAGCCTAGCACTTGTTCTCAATACTTCTCTACTAAGTAAGCACTCTTGTACTAAGTAAAGCACTACATCTACTTACCACCCCTGTGAATATCCACTTCCCTTAAAGGTATACCACTCCCTTATACTGTTCTAGCATGTCGAGTGGTAGATTACTGGCATCGTCTCCAGCTCAGCTGGTCAATCTGGGTATCTTGAGACAATGCTACAATTGTCTCATGTACACAGACAACCCTCTCCTCCTCCCAACAAACACAAATACATGTGAGAGATGCAACTATATAGCCAAACTGGAGGCTGAACTCTCTCAACTCAGGGCTGGCATGACCAGACAGGAGGAGATGGCAACCACACACACAACAATCCCAGTCCCACATAGACCTACCACAACTGCAAACCAAACACATAAAAACACAAAGACATACTCGGAGGCTGTAATAAAAAACTTACCAAAACAACAGAGGCTCCCAAAGCAGACATCCAAAAATCCACCACCTCAAAACAAAACACATGCAACACATACTTCAATAAATCAGTGTGTCGACCAATCGCAGCCCTTAAGGCCAAACACCTTGCCTGATACACTAGTAATAGGTGACTCCATAGTCAGACACACTGATGTCCCACTGACCAGGCTGAACAAGGAGAAGGTGACTGTGAGTTGTCTATAGGGAGCTAGGATCCGCCACATAATACACGCACTCAGGTCACTCCAAAGCAAGTACAAATATGACTCCGTCATTGTCCATGCTGGTGTGAATGACCTGAGACGTACCTCCCTGGACTACATGAAAAGAGACATAGAGGAGCTCTGATTATGTAGCCCAGGCTGGTATGACCCTGACCCTGAGCAGCATCTTGCCCTCACCAAGAATGATACCACAATACAAAGACAAGATGATCAGCTTTAACAATCGGCTCAAGTACTGGTGTCATTCTAAGGGGATCCAATGTCTGTCTGCCTGGGATGATATGTTGGACAAGCCACGCTGCTTCGCAAGGGATGGCTTACACCTGTCACCACTGGGCTTCCAGATATTGGCTAAGGCTCTTGCCACCCCCATAGTGCCTTTTTTAGGCAAGGCTCAAAAGACAAACCCACCTCCTTAGAAAACAAAAATGGGAAAAAACTAAGGGTAATGCTGCTCAACGCCAGAAGTCTAAATCTCAAGATGCAGGCACTTGATGCACTCCTCAGCATGTTGAACATCGACATCTGTGCAGTAACTGAAACCTGGTTCAAGGCTCCTGAGAGCACCCAGTGCTACCAGGCTATACCTCGTATCATGCTTTACGGCCCCAAAACCCGGGCCGAACCACAAAGGGAGGGGGAGTGTCCATATTCATAAAGGACACCCACACCTCCAGGTTAGTAGCAACACATGAAGCATCAGAGACCATACAGGTGCAACTAACCATAGGCAAAACTGCTATACAACTGGTAGCATGTTACAGACCACCTTCCCAATCTCAAGAACCCCACTCAGCCTTCCTGAAGACATTGGAGGATATGAATGTATCACAAAATGCCATCATACTGGGAGACTTCAACTACCCAAACATAGATTGGGTACATTATTCTAGCCCTAATACCCTAGCCCAAAGGTTCCTGGAATTCATAAATTCAAATGCACTGGAACAACTAGTCACCTCTCCCACTAGGGGAAATAATATACTAGACCTGATCATCACAAACATGGGGACAAAATGCTCCACACCGGAAGTATACCCCTCACTAGTGAGATCTGACCACAAACTAATCACCCTGGATATACATATCCCACCTCCACCCCCAGCACAAAAGACCACAGTGAAAAACTACTCAAAAGCAGACTTCACTCTTCTTAAGACTGAGATGGCATCCTTTAAGCCCACTGTGCCAGTGGATACCACATCCCACAATGCTGAATCCTTCACAAATGCTTTCTATGGACATCTCCAAGAATGCATGGATCATGCAATCCCAAACAAATCCAAGTCCCTCTCCACCAAATGTAAGCATCCTGTCTGGTGGACCTCAGCCATAAACAAATTGTATAACAAAAGAAGGAAGCTACTGCACGTCAGAGCGAAATCCCATGAAGGGAAGACATCTCTGATCAACATTAGCAGAAAACTACGTTCTCTCATAAAAACATCCAAGGCAAACTTTGAGAGAAAAATCGCTAAGGACACTAAAGATAACCATAAAGCCTTCTTCAGCTATGTTAGAAACCTGGGCAGAAACCCTCAGATATGCTCAGAGTTGGTTCACAACAACAAAAAATACACTGAACCCACAGATATTGCTAACATTCTGGCTGACAGGTTCAGTGCAAATTTCTCCCCTCCTTCACCTCCAAAAGAAGAAATACTTATCCCAGCTGAATGTAATCTCCCTGTCATCTCAGATGTCCAAGTGAGAACTGCCCTAAACAAAGCAAAAACACAGCATCAATGGGACCTGACGGTATCCGGGTGCGTGTTACGTGAACTCCAAGAGGAGCTAAACCCACACATAAAATGCTATTTAACCTTAGCCTTACTTGGGATATGTACCTGAACACTGGCGTACAGCAACAGTGGTCCCACTCCACAAGGGGTGCCTCTACAGACCCTGGAAACTACCGCCCATAAGCTTAACTAGCCTGGTCTGCAAAGCTATGGAAAGAATCATTATGGAACTCATAAACAGAGACATAGGGGACCTACAGACACTTGACCCCACCCAGTTCGGCTTTGTAATGGGCAGATCCTGCCTTTTAAACCTGGTTGACTTTTTTGAAACAGTCACTAGAGCCATTGATGAGGGCAAAGCAGTCCATACAGCATACCTGGACTTGGCTAAGGCCTTGACACAATACCCCACTCAGGCATCATAGATAAGCTAAACAGCTTAAAAGTAAACCCTTATGTCACTAGATGGGTTGCAAACTGGCTAAAGGACAGAACCCATAAAGTTAAAATCGCTGGAGAAATGTCAGACTCAAAGCCAGTCACAAGTGGTGTCCCACAGGGATCTGTCCTGGGACCCCTCTTGTTCGGCATTTATTTCTCAGATGTTAAAGCAAACATGAGAGGGCTGTGGCTGACAAAGTTCACAGATGACTGCAAACTAGGCGCCATAGTCGATACACCAGCAGACACACACATCCTACAAAAAGGCCTCACTGAAACGGACAACTGGTGCCGTAGTCACGGCCTTAAACTAAATGACAAAAAATGTATAGTCATCCCTTTTGGAAAAAACAAAGTACCCGCAAATTATCACATAGACATCAACCCACTGAGTACAGAAAAAGTAATCAGAGACCTGGGGACCCAAGTAGACAGCGACCTCTCATTTGACACCCACGTTGCCAAAGTGGTTAGAAAAACATTCTACCTTGCACACCTCATCATGAAAGGATTCACATCCAGATCCAAGGATGTCATTGTACCCCTATATTCCTCCCTCATCAGACCCATGATTGAGTACAATGCCCCATTTGGTATGTACCTCACCCGGCATTTGCAACAGCTGGAGAGACCACAAAAGTACCTCACCAAAAGGATCAAGGGTCTCCAACATATGTCTTATTCTGCCAGACTAAAGAAACTTCAGCTCTATTCAGTAGCATACCGCCTGCTCAGAGGTGATCTCTGCCTGACGTACAAGGCCATGTCCAATCAGGATCTGATGGACATGCTCCACCTCAAAAAATCCAAATCCATCAGGACCACGAGAGCTAAAGACTTAAACCTCAGCACAAGTAAGAATAGGACATGCTGGAGGGATAGATTCATAACCCAGAGGCTTCCCATGCATTGGAACAGGATCCCAGTTCGTATTAGGCAGAGCCCCTCACTGACTCTCTTCAAGAGTAATCTTGATGAGTGGATGGGTGATCGTAAGTTTACCCCAGGGGTCACATCTGTGTCACTGCTAGACAGGGGCACAGTAAACTAATTCTATTATATAAGGGGACCTTCATTGTGTCACTACTAGACAGAGGCACAGTATTCTAGATTTATTCTGTACATTCTTGTACCATTTTATGGGGTGGCAAAAGCCACATTACTATGGCTAGGCTTACAAATGCCCCAGGGCAGATAGCCTAGTACTATACTATGAAACTATGAAACCAATTTAAGGACAGAAAGAATGAGGGCATTGAGCATTTGTCTTGAGAACATCCAACTCACCAGCACTCTGCCTGTGTTCTATATGTAAGTTTATTTTAGAACTGTTTTCTCTTAGCTATAGCTAGGAACTAGGAAGATTAGATTTGTTTTTTCTGTATTGATGTCAAAACTTTCCTACTGTATTATTTTAAGTATTTCTCTTTGATCTCTGAACTCTTCACTAACACTGTGTAGTAAGAAGAATTAGCTTGTCTTTTCATTCTTTATTATTAAGTATTTTAAAACCTTTCAACTGTGGCTGTTTTGTGTAGAAGATAATTTAAGCTCTAGAGTACATTGCATGTATATAGTGATACTGGCCAAGCCACTCAAATAAGCCTTGACTGTTCAGTTGCACTTACCATTTGGATAATAATATTGCACAGTATAATTGGACACCCTTTCATAAGGGCCTTTTTAGTAGCTGATAAATATTAGTGGGTGGTGGAAAATGGTACTACTGTATAGTCTTGTTAAAAGGGGCACAGCTGGAGTACCTGTGCCAGCCTTCCCCAGGAGTATCTGTGTGGTTGTATATAACTGTTATCTCAAAGTGTGTGTGTATGTGTGGGTCAGCTACGTGGGGAGGGACACAAAGCACTGGTTGGACAGAGAGGGTGCTAGAGGTTTTAGCTTGCCCACTAGACTGAGATCTGGACCCTATAGCTGTGCCAGTGGGGAGTCTTATTGGGGACCTGGAGAGAAAGGGAGAAACCAGCCCCAAATTGACTGTGATCTCTGTGTGCTCTTAAGGGAAATTTTACTCTATTGTGTGCATATTTATTATCCTTTCCTATATGGACACCCCTCACTGGTGTTAGTGGTGAGGATCGAGGTTCCTTGATTGCTGGGCCAGTGTACAGGTGTCACATACCCAATATATAGAAAACAGCAAAAAGTATACCTCTCCCCCAAAAAATCCAACCCCAGGCTACCCAGTGATTACCACTCAATCACCATTTTCCCTAACCTCAGGCATATCTTTCAAAACTGATCTATAATCAACTTTCAGACCACTTAAATCAATAAGCTCTTCTTCCTTGCAACCAACATGGTTTCTGGTCTGGCCACAGCACTTTAGACCTTCTTTGATGACACCCTTTTAGCTATGGACAAACACCTCCTTACTGGAGCCATAAATATCGACCTTAAAGGACCCTTTGATGTGACTGACCACACAATCATAACTAACTACTTCACTGACATTGGCATTAGCTTTGATGCTATTCCTTGGTTCCAAAATTATCTATCCAGCTGATATTTCTCAGTAAGTTTTAACAACAGTACATCATCCACCACTTCCTTACTTAAAGGATTCCTTCAAGGCTTCATACTGGCCACTCTTCTTTTCTCCATTTTTATAAATAAGCTTAAACTCAAACTTTCCCAACATCTAATCTTACTATATGCGGATGATGTGGTTATCTTCTGCTCCAATCATGCAACCCATTTAATTCAACATGATCTGTAAAAAGATTTCCTCTCCATTAACTGACTGAATAGCAAAAAAACTCACATAATTCCTTAAAAACTAAAACTATGCTCTTTGTGTAACCTCCACTAAAAGGCAAAAGAACCACAACTCACTTCTTGTTCTTCACCAGCCTAACAATGCCACTGAGCAGGTTAATACTTCAAATCCCTAGGAGTCTAGCTTGATCCCTATTTTAACTACCACCATCATCTTGAAAATGTGGAAAAAGATAAACTATACTCTTCTAGGCCAACAAAAGCTCCTCTTTCCTCCCCATCCAACAAGAAACGTGATTGGCAAAGGGATTCTTGTAGCCCATCTTGACTACTGCCTACCTCTCATAGCATCTGCCTCCAAAAGAAACTCTACCACCATCCAAACACTCTTTAACCCCATCTACTGCTTCAGTACCATTTTCCCAAGTAAGAACACTATGTCTTACACCAGCCAAAGCCAAATGGCTGTTGGTTCAGCAATGAGCCAATCTGCTCCATGGCTCCCAACTTGTATGGTTCCTGAAAGAAACCTCCTGCCCTTCTCTCTCCTCTAGCTTACTTAGAAAGCCTCCATCATTATAACCTTAGACCTCAAAACCACTCAGTGCCTCTCTTGCAAGTACTTAAAACCAGACTTCAGTGCTGTAACCACTCCCTTTCAACCCTTGAACCCAAGCTCAGGAGGGAATCTTCCCTCGTATCTTAAAGACCTCTCTGACTACTCCTCTTTTTGGAATCTTGCATCATCATTTCAGGATATCAATGTTTTTATAAACCTTTTAAAATTCATTGGTTTGGGAAATACTTTGCAAATATTTATGCAATGACAGGTTTAGCAGACCCACTTCCCCACATGGATGTGATGACTATCCAGATTACTTTTGATTCAAAAAAGCAATCCAAATTTTCCAGAAATTATAAAGATTTGATGTCCATAAAAGATTGCTATGCAGTGCATTCAGTTTAAACACTAATTTTGCCCTCAGATTATGAGTCAATATTGGCTGTGCTTGGTCTGGTAAGAGGCAGAAGAAGAAACACTGGCATTTCATTTATGCCTTCTATGACTTTTCGTAATTTCAGAAGTGAATGAATGCAAAAATGGGTCAATAGTTTTGAGTTTGGAAGAGTGCTATTAGTGGGAAGAATATCCAGTTGGTAGTCATTTAAGGGCATACTGAGGCCATTCTAGACCTCTGTCTGGCAAATGGTTTGATGGTAACCAGTACATGGTTCAGCAAAAGATTGACATCTACGAATGTCCAACATGCAAAACTCAGGCAGATGTCTCCCTAGTAAGGAAATGGCACTGGGGTGGAAACAGGGATTGCAGAGGCATCCCAGTGAAACAGTTGGTCCACAACATATACCACTGGTAGCCACAATCAGTTGCAAGAAGTGGTCAAAGAAGTCTCTAAGGTCAACAGAAACTTGGATGAAGGTATGGAAACTAACAGAAGCAAATGCACAAGAGTTGAATGAAATACTCAGGGCTCTAGTAAATCAAGAAGATGAGGACATAGGTCGAATCAAGGAAGAATGGCAATGTCACATGTGACGATTATAGAACAGATACGCAGCTGAGAGAGGTTTGGAAATAAAGTACATAAGGAAACCTGTTGGTGGAATGCAGAAATCCAGAAATTTATCAAAAGAAAGGATTGCAGGAAAAGTGGGTGATAGAAAAGTCAGACCTGGCTAAAAAGGTATACTGGTTGGCTTGCAAAGGAGCTAAGAGAATAGTTGCAATAGGAAAGAACAAGGCATCACAGGCACTCTCAGCTTCTGGAAAGTGACTCAGCAGATGGCACAAAGAAACTCTATCAGGTTGCAAAACAAAAACAGAAGGGTAAAAAAGATACTCATTATTAACTATTCGTAAGGAATGCCAGTAATAATCTATGCACCAGTGCACAGGACATCAAAAGTAGACTGAAGCAGCAGCTTCTGAATGAAGAAAACCCCCAGACATTGTATTGCCCCAGACACAGCCTATGATGAAAGAAGAGGAACTGCTCTGCCTAGAAGAAGTAAGAAAAGCATTAAGAAAAATTAAATCATGGAAAACAGCAGTCTCAGATGAGGTCATGTCAGATATTTCCAAATTCCCCTTTGCTGTGCTGCCACTGTGTGCCACAATGCCCCATTTCTATATACCTTTTTTACATTGTGAAGACATGTCCTACTAAATATGTGGTTAACCATCCACACATCAGTGCCTCCTAAATATAAAGAAGGTTGCTGAGGCTGCCTGTCCCATCCATTGTTGTATGCTTAACCTGTTCCATAGGTGGCGCTCTCCACTGGATGTATTCCATTGTTCTATTTACCTGCCCTGCCTACAAGTTGTCTTGTTCCCTTCTCACGACATCTGTTGATCTTATCATACACTGTACTACTCTAGCCTGATACTCCACATTGATGTCCACACCTGTAGCCTGACAACCCTATGCTGATGTACAAACTAGATGGCCTGACTCCCCATGCTGATGTACACACCTGCATCTTGCCATTCTCTGCTGATGTAAACACCCATAGCTTTAAACACCCATGGATTGTCAAACTATATTGATATGCACACCCATAGTGTGCCACCCATATACTGATGTATACATCCATAGCCAGCCACCACTGCAGCAATGTTCTCTGCTGAACTTAATAACTACAGACCCATTGCTTTACTTTCACTCCTGGCCAAAATCCTAGAAAAATGCATCCATACCCAGATGCTAAACTATCTCCTAGACAGCAACAGCCTGTCACCTACTCAGCATGGTTTCAGACCTGCCCATAGTACCACTACAGCCCTCCTCTGCTTCACAGACACAGTAAACCATCTCAAAAATGAAGGCCTACAAGTGTCAACTCTTTTTTTGGATATGTCCAAAGCATTTGACACAGTCTCACACCAAATCCTGCTAAACAAACTAAATCAATATCATCTATCAAATTCCACTCTTACCTGGTTCCAAAGCTACTTAACTGACAGATACTAAGCTGCAAAATGGGAAAGTTCTCTCTTTCCTCAGCTGCCCATAACTATAGGAGTCCCACAGGGTTCTATCTTAGGACCACTACTATTCACAGTCTTCACAAATGACCTCCATACCTCCACACAGCATGCATCTATAATTCAGTATGCAGATGACACTACCTTAATCTGTACTTCAAAAAACATTCCCACCATCCCGCAAACAACTCAACTAGCATTATCTGACGTTGAAAACTACCTTACCAAAGCCCAACTTATCCTCAATCCAAAGAAAACACAGCTTATGATTATAACCAGTTCTAACAAAAACACTAACAGTCATTTCACTATCTACTCTATAAATGCTACTCCAATTGCTCCAGTGGCACAGGCTAAGCTATTGGGAATAACCATAGACTCCCACCTAAATTTTGATAGTCATCTCAACTTAACTATTAAAAACGTACATGCCAAACTGGGGTCACTCTACCGTATCAAACCATTTCTTACCAACAACACAAGATCAGCCATTGCTCGCTCCCAACTTCTATCCACCCTACTCTATGCATCTCCCATTCTGACTAATCTCAACAAAACTGAACTAAGCAAAATGGAAGCCTGCTATAACAGAATTGCCCGCTTTGCTGCAAATTGCTCATATAGAACTCATCACTGTACTGCTTTGAGGCAGCTCCACTGGCTTGAACTGCCCAACCTCCTAACCTACAATCAGCTCTGCCTCTGTCATTCTATCTATTACCTCCCCAATAAGTGTCCTGCCCTCAACAACCAAGTACAACATCACTCAGCCAAAAGGCCTCTTAGATCATCAAGCAAACTACTACGAGAAGTCACCAACAGCTACAATAGCTTTGGAGATGCACTATATAGTAGTTCAGTGGCTAAAAAATGGAACTCTGTCCCTACTAGCATTCAAAACACATCATCCAAAGCCTCCTTTAAAGACCTCATCAGGCAACATCTCAAGCAAAGTTGGCAGTGCCATGATTGCTCCCCAGGCTAGTGAAAGCGGATAACATATACATACTAAATCTAGAGCACTTGATAATAGTTTTCAATCTTGCACACAAACACTGGCTAATCTACAGTGTATGTATTGTACCTGTGTACTATGTATGTATTCTACCTATGTTCCAAATTTCAGCTGTACACCACAAATCTATTAATTACCTTTATTTTTAAAATTAATATTTTTTTGTTTGTTCTCTCCACTGTAACTGTTTATGTGCCGCATACCACTGTAAAAAAATGTCTCTTGTAATTGGTGTGTATACTGATCATGTCTAAATAACTAAATGTGTCTGTAATTTTTCTTTGTAGAGCTTTTCTCCCCGGGCCTCTGCTGAAAAAGGGCCTTTTCGGCTCAGTCAGACACCCCCAGTTAACAAATGTAAAATAAATAAATAATGCTCTGGAGATGCTTGGAACATGTACTTGCCTTTGGAATGCTCCACAAATATAAAATGTAATTCATTCACACTGCATATTATGGAATTTCATTATGTCATTATGAGAGAAATGTGGCGTTTTCTGGTCAGTGTCCACTATGAGAAACTCTTTTCCAGTCAGTAATCCTTGCTGCTCCCTCCACTCAGTAGTCCTTGCTGCTCCCTCAGCATTGCATACTGCTGCATTTTCCTGATATTGCCTGTTCTTTTACTGTAAGGAGATCTTAATTGTCCCTAATTTTGCACAATGTCCATGATATTACCTCATATTTTTGCCTAGTCCTTTGTAAAATGTTTGATTTCCCTGTAAACCACTAAGGATTACAATCAATCAGTAATGTCAGCCATTCGTTTCATACTTCTTAATATTCAGAAAATACATGCTGATTCAAAACCCGCTGTTTTATTAACTTTTTAAGTGAATTGTAATATTTAAAAATTCTCCCTGATTTGAGACCTTTCCCCCTACTATTTTTTGCTTTGTCTCTGGTTCTTATTTATTTACTTATTTATTTATATTTGTTTGCTTACTAGGGTAGTACACGGATCTCAGTGAACCATTTGCAGGCACAGCCTGGGTGAAATGGACCACACAAGAAATTAACAAATCATATTTACAGATAAAAGGATATGCTAAAAATGTATACACATTTACAGATGCAATAATATGTCAAAACATGGATGGAAATAATATCTAGTTTATTAGGATGGCTCAGGGCAATGCTTAGTAGAATGCCTCCACTGTGGCTTACAAAGTCTTTTGGAATCTGAGCCTGTGATCTATGCAATTGCGGGTGACAACAATGGGCCATAAAAGAAGAATGAGAAACCAGATGTAGCGGCCTGTGTTGCACGTCATCAGTGGAGAGGGGAGAGGGTAGCGGGATGTAATCATTGATGAACTTGTCACCCAACTGTCACAAGTTCTTCTTGACCTGACAACAGCACTTCAGCCAAATAACCTGCTACTCACTAACAGAAGACTCTGTGAGTAGAAGACAGCATTCATCAACAAGTGCTGGCATGATCGAATCTTAAGTTACCAAGAAAGGTAACACACTGCTTAACCTTATTGCCAGGGGATCCATTTTCCAGAAAGATAAAATTCATTTCATTAGGCCTATAGCTTCTGCTTCACTAGCCTTTTATTCAACAGGCTAAACCCATTCACTTACTGGAAACCAAGAGCTTACTTTAGTCTGGTGTGTAAAAAAATTATATACATATCAGTATGGTCATTGATTTATATTAGTGAAACATCCGTGGTCTCTAGTATTAGTTTTAAATGTACCTGAGGAATTCCTACTATGATTATAGCAGGTGTGTAATCCTGTGTTCTTATCATGGCAGCTCATGACAACTGCTCTTGCATATGTCTAGTGCAGAGGTCAGTCCACACCTCATCCTGAAAGTGGTACATGAAGACACTACTGATCCCACAAATATATGTCAAAGATTTCGGACATCTTAGACTGAAACACCCCACAGTTCAATGCTGTGATTAATCTAAAGCTTATACTTAACTTGGTGTTAGCATCTGAGTATGTGCAGCTCATTCTGGCTGAACTCAGCCACGTGAAAATTACATGAGTCACAGTACCACTAATGAAAAACTGGTACCACCCATCAAGGGTACTTGATGTCAAATATGAAGTGACTATACTTCGAAAGTTTCTATTACAAGTTCTGGTCAAAATAGTCATACTGGTGTAGTCAATATGAAAATGCTTTCTCAAAGAAATAGCTATCAGTCAATTTTTTATAAACTGAAGAAAAGGCAGACATCTGTAATGGAAACCTGGAAGCCAATAGACTTGGGCATTCTCAGACTTCATTTCATTTAATCCCTGGAAATGGCCCAGTATGCCATGGAAAGTATTTAGTAAAACTATTATTTCCTATTTCAGGAAAATATGCTATCGTGTGATAACTAATGCCACTAAAAACATCAAAAGTACTTTATTGTCCATCAGCAACAGGTTTACCACTGGTTTTCTTGGAACATCATTTGTCAGATGTGGCCTGCCATAATAACTTGCAAGTTGTGTGGATCATGTCCTTGGCTTGTATAAACCACATCAGCATTTTGTCACAGTAAACACACCCTGCTGTAAACTAAATGAAAAATATGTACAGATGTCAAAAGTTTCCATACAATGAAAAGAAGAAATGAAATTCTACATACCAAACTGGCAAAATGTTTTCCTAATACATAGGAATACACTTTATACTACCAGGATTTGCCAATAGTTGAGAGTATGTTTAATTGCAATCTAGAAAGATGAATTGAGTCTTTAAAGTCAAGTGTCTAAAGCAATGTTGCGGGTAAATATCCGCAATGTACAAATGTTTATCAAAAGACAAACCAAAGTTGTAAGCAGAATCTGTAGCATCCAGTGGAAGCTTAAGATGCTGCTAAGGTTGATAATGGTC
>NC_056744.1:1451104679-1451154679 GCF_019279795.1 Protopterus annectens | reverse complement strand
ATGTTTGAAATTTGTTGTGACATTTGAAACCTTCGACTCCTGAGAGAGGGGTGATGACAACTAAGTATATTGTACTACCAGTTATGAATATCAGGCACATGCAGTGCTTGTGAACTGCTATGCTGTCATTAGTATGTTACTGACTTCTGAACAGTTTGTGTTTTGTTTGTGTTGACATTAGCACAGTCTGCTCACGACAAGTGGACATATGTCAGTACTGTGTATTATTATGGATAGTAATCTGTCTGTGTACCTCCTACCTGTCGACATATCCAGCTGGTAGACGGAGGTTAGCCTAGTATTCCTTGACTGTGCACCACACCAGTCTTTTTCAGCACCTGCACAATGACATTGTCACAGGTGGTTGCTAGCAGTACATGGCTACGCCCTTTAATATGTCTGTGTTGTACTCCTACATAAGGGCATGCTTGTGGAAGTAATTCTACAGCTATTCGCAGTGTGTGTAACCGCAAATAGGCTGATATGCCTGTGTGTTTCTGACACTTCCAGGCCTCAGATACTCTCAGGTATATATTTGACCAGCCTCAGGGAAAGGTACTTATCAGTGGGATACACCCGTGATATATTTCAGATATTCTGCAGTTGAGACTGTGGGGTATTTTGAGCATATGTATTACTACACCATTTCTGACATGCAAGCATCGTCTACTCTAACTTATTGACAGTTACCATTACGTGGGATTTCCCACCTTTCTGCCTACTGTTAGTACATTTCATAGGGAGTCAGTGGGGCACAGCTAACATTTGTTTGTAAATCAGGGACATCCCTGTAAATCAGTCACAGTTGGGAGATCTGGCCTCTTACCTATGCAAATATGGCGGTGTTTATCCTGCTCTGATACTGTATGGGGTTTGTAAGGTGCTACTGTAACAGTATTACCTACTAGCATGGCTGTTTCTCTTATCACACTCATGTAATGCAATTCCACAAGAATTGCCAGTAAAGATGCACAGAACAAGCTTTGTGTAATGGCCTTCCTATTTTCCCTTTACGTTCACTCATTGTATTTCATGTTATATTTCTTTCAGCACCAAGTTCGTGTATATCTGCTGTGGCCCAGTGGTAATTCATGCAGTCTAGTGTTTCCAAGGTCCGGGGTTCGAGACTGACAGGGGTATTTTATTTTTCTGATGAGCAAACTACAGGCCTTGTCATACAGAGTGACTAAGCCACTTTTAAGCAGTTGTAAGCGGGTTTGCGCGATGCTTAGCTACGCTTATCTACGCTTAGCTAAGCGCACACAAGAGCACACCCGCTGAATACTGCTTAAAAGTGCTTACTCCCGCTAACACCCGCACCAATTTCTTTTAAACAGACAAACTTTGTAAGCAAAAACCAAAAACTAAAGTAAACAGCAGATGCAGGGTGGTATCCAACGAGACGGAGCCTAGATGATAAGAAATCCTTTACTAAATCCAGTAGTCAAAACGAAGTACAACCAAAGTACAAATACATGTAAAATCACAGTATAAAAATAAATAAAAAAAAAAAAGTTTAGCGCTTTCGTCAATATTCAGACTTCTTCGTCGTCTGAATATTGACGAAAACGCTAAACTTTTTCTTTTATCTATTTTTATGTTGTGATTTTACGTGTATTTGAACTTTGGTTGTACTTCGTTTTGACTACTGGATTTAGTAAAGGATTTCTTATCATCTAGGCTTGGTCTCGTTGGATACCACCCTGCATCTGCTGTTTACTTTAATTTCTTTTAAAGAAAAGAAAATGGAGAAATAGGAAAGTGGTGAAAAAGGGGGCACAAAGAGGGTAGGACAGTAGGAAAACAAGCTTGGGATGTGCAGGAAGGATGTAGGGAAGGCCCATAGCTGCCCAATTCTTTACCAGCAACAGCTGTGCATATGTTAGAAATTTAGAATGCGATTTGACACCTTCCACCCCTGAGAGAGGGGTGAGGACAACAAAATATGTTGTACAGCCAATTGTAATTATCAGTTTACATGTCCAGCTGATGTGTGCGAAATGGGCAACTATGTATGGGGCGTAATTTTTTTGTGGGAACAGAGTGCCCTTTTTTTTTTTTCAGGTGAGAGTGGAATGTGAGGTACAGGAAGTAGGTATATTTGGGGAGGTTAACAGACAAGACAAACAAGACGCATACAGGGGTGGAGTATGACACGTGGGGGGTAAACATAATTGACGGGGACAGATGTTTGGATATCGCAAGCCCATGAGCCCACAGATGGCAACAGTGGAACTGAGATCCCCACCCATGGGTAGTTACCACTGCGCCTTCACAACCCAGGTCGGGGCTGTGCTGGGGGCTGGATAGGACGGGCAGGCACACCCGTGAGTTGCGCCACTCTCGCCTCAAGCTGGCGTAGGAGATCAGTCACGGAACACCTGATCTCACTACGCACCACAGACCGGACCCTTTGGAAGGTGAGTGGAGGCTCTCCTCTGGCCACGCTTGCAGAGGGGGGGGCGAGCCCCATCCCTTGCAGCGCTTCCACCCGAAAGTGCCACAGGGCCACCGGAGGAGGAGGTCCCGGCCTGGGCACTGGTGCCAGGTGCACTCGCCAGCTGAGGTGGGAGAGGTGGGTCCGCTGGAACCCGCCTTCCCTGTTGTCCTATGTTTAGCAGTATTTTATGGCATTTTGGGTTAGTAACAAACAACACCATTCAAAATTAGTTGTAACAGCATGCATTAGTATTCCCATTAACCAAACACACATGAATTCCGAACATTGAGCAGCAAGCATAACACATGCATATTTAGAACAACAGTGGGCATTCCAACAGCATGCAGGGTTGATTGGTGGCAACAGGCCATCAGGTTTGGATATGTGAACAGGGCACATGCATCAACGTACATGCAGATATGTATAAACCAACAGGACAAATGTCCATGGGAATTAATTGTGAATACACATACCTGGTGTGGAATGGCATAATTTGTGAAAATAGGGTAGGGTGGAGAAATATTACATTAACAACTTAAACTACTTATACATATACTGTACATTCCTAGTAGATGCAGATATATATCCCCTACATGTATTAGCACAGTTTCCTGTATGTAACCTTAGGAATGTTGGTGATGGGGATGTTACTGCTACATTAATATACATTCCATTTGTATTCATACATGTTCATATCTGGCTGTGTTCAGGTAAAGCATCTGCTACATTTGATTTATATGGGTCTAGACAACTGTGGATGTTCAGCATTTCATACAACCATACTATCTCCATAATGCAAGGGTACAGCAACATATCCAAATTGTGGGACGGACACAGTCCAAGTTCTGTACTTTATTAAAGACATTTCACTCTTTGGTTGTGGCTGTCTCATTCATTTCATTATGTAGTGAATGCAGTATACCTTTATTCCAGACTTATTACAGCTTTCTTGGTAGCTTCAAACTCTTTCTCACACTCTCTCACTTATTTTATATTTACATTTCAGGATGGTACTTAATTCTAGGCTTTATTAACATTTATTACTGGGTTACAACAATCCTTTCCAGCTGACTCACTTATCTCATATGGCAGAATTTACAAGGATGTATTCGACACTTGTCTGTCCTTTGTTGATTGATTACAACACTCATTTTCAGGCTGAAGCAGTTATCTGATATTACAATACAGGTGGAAACTCTATTTGAGACTTGTTTAATCTTTATTAAAGGATTGCAATACTCTTTTTTTCAGGCTGCATCACTTATCTAATCTTACAATACTAGCAGAATCTTTCTTCTAGGCTTATTTGACCTTTATTACTGGGTTACAACACTGGAATCTTTTACAGACTGTCTCACTTATATTCTATAACAATACCAGCAGAATAATTACTAACCTGCCTGGTGGCGCAACCTTGCCAGCCTATCAGCATAGGCTTGCCGATTCGCGGAATGAACACCTGCAGCTGTAATATAAATGAAGGAATATTGGAACATACCTATCCATACTATAGGCTAGGATAGCATTTCTTATATACTTAATTACATGGATACTTACTCAGTCGTGGGGCATTGGGCATTTGACAGGCATCCTGGATCCATCGGTTCAGTTGGTCCTCCTTTCGTCACTTCAGGTCCGCATGGTGGTGACGGACCTGTTCACCAGTCCTCGGAATGCCTGTGGCACTGGTGAGATCATGTGCCACCCGGTTCCACGCCTCTGCCTTGTACGTTCCCCATTGAACCTGGCCCTACATGAGTTGGCCTTCATGATGATGGACTAGGAGCCAAACCATATATTTTGACTCCTCAATGCCCCACCTTTGTGCTCTAAAGCGATTTCCCTCTCCTGCACCTGCCATCCTGACTGCAAATGGGTACCACAATCAGTTATGGTGTGTATTCCCGCCTATGGGACTTATATATGCCGGTTTTCCCACACTTATTTGTGATTGGCCGTTTTGGATGTTTATCAGCTTACAGCAAACCTGCTTTGTCATGGTTATATTTTCAATGTTAAATTGTCTATCTCACCTTCATTCTTGCTGGATGGGTTCGGCTCCGACTCTGCATACTACTAAAGCTCGAGAGCTATTTACTGGCTCAAGGCCTCCCCATATCCCACAATGCTAGGCGTCAGATACCCATATCTCGTTTGCCGCTTCAGCTATGAGGTTGCGATTTTACTGGCTCCAAGTCGTATAAATCTTTTCTTTATAAGGGTAATGTTAGGCCTTGTTTAGCCACAATTAGTTAGTCTTGTATATTTGTATATTTTTATTAGTAGTAAGATAGTTGTGTGGTTATAGTTCTATAGTTATTAGTGTTAGTTTTATCTAGTGTGTGTGTGTGTGTGTGTGTGCCTTGATTAAGCACTAGTTATTTTTTTCCCTTTGGTATCCCATTACCAGTATGTCTAAAGATACCAAAGTTTCAGGTTTCAGGAAGTGTGACTCGTGCTGTCAGAAGATGTCTTTGACAGACGGTCACACTTCTTGTGTTTATTGCTTGGGTCCCCTACACCTGCAGGACTCCTGCTCGGTCTGCCACGCCTTCAGCCCGAGAGTCCTGCAGGAGCATAGGAACAAACTCATTTTGAGAGGTTTACTTAAGCCAGAAGGATCCCTGGCTAAGCCTCCATCGGGAAAATCCTTAAATCCTGCCAAACTGTCGGCTCCCTGTTCAGAGCTGTCGCCGAGCGGAGTTCCTGCCTCCTCGTCGATTCCGGCTGGAACCGACATCTTGAGACCTCAATCGGCTCTGACCTTAGTGTCAGAACCTTCTGTGAGCTGAAAACGTTCAAGGTCCCCCTCTATAGAATCTGTTTGTTCGGCTCAGAGGTCTCCATTGCTTCAATCGGAGCGAAGCCATAGGTCCCACTCCTCTCGGTCCTCCAGGCTATCCGATCATTACTTGGAGGGGGTGATCAGTAGGCTCCTAAAATCGCAAGCCCTGGCCAAAATGTTGACCAGCCCTTCCCAACAGACTGTGGCTATCCCTGTGTCTTCAGCAGTTCCTCCTCCGACTCTACCATTGTGTTCGGAGACTGAGCTCGTCGGGGCTCGAATCATAGGAACGTCTGAGCCAATACCACACCTTTCGACTCCCTAGTCAGCTCCGATCTCTTCATTGGTTCCGTCCTTGGAGGGATCCGGGCGCCGAGACTCCCTCGTCGGCTCCGAGGGGGCGAGTGGCATCGGACCCTTGTCCGACCCCGTTCTCCCTCTCGGGGCCTCAGCGCAGGTGAGCTCGGCCCCGATATCGGCCTCAGAGCCGTCCCTCTCAGTGCCAGGAGGGGTTCACGTCTCTTCAGAGCGGGGACCCTCTTCTCTGCCTGATAGGGGCGCCTTCGAGGTCATGAGGAGTGTGCTGACTCCTGTGTCGGCTCCACGATGGGCCCCTTCGGCTCCTCCCCCCATGGTGCCTGCATCGGTCTCTGTCCACCCTCCTGACCCCAAGTGTGGAGAACAGACGCTCCAGGTCACCCCATTGGGCGTATTTTCCTCTTCCGAGGCCTCCCCTGATCATTCAGAGGAGCCCCCTCGGAAGAGAAAATGTAAGAGAAAACGTGTTGACTCCCCCGAGTCAGTCACGTCTGATACCAACTTGGAGGATTCGGAAGGGTCCCCAAGGTCCCCCTCTGAGGATGTCTCCTTTTCAGACATCCTAGAGATCCTTAGGCAGAGGGGAAACTGGACTGCCCTTAACCCTTCCGAGGACGAGTCGGTGTACCTGGATGCGTTTGGTTCTCGCCCTTCCACCTCCTGGGTGTCTCCACCTTTCGACCCGCTCATGGAAGTGGTGACTCGAAAGGTGTGGACAGCCCGGACACAGTGGAACCAACTCCTCGCAGGCCCACTAAGTTTATTACAGCCCCATCCGACAAACAATTTCTGACAAAAGGTGTGCCTGTTGATGCCATGGTGGTGGCAGCAGCCCCTAAGAAGGAGTTGGCTGACCCTTCGGTGCCTGTCTATCCACCTAATAAAGAATCTAGGACAATGGACAGGTACGGGAAGTGGATGTTTTCTTCAGCAACTTTTTCCATGCGGTCGCTGAATTATCTGTGCCATTTCACCCGCCTTCAAAGGGATCTTCTCAAGGAACTGGGTGATACCCTTCAGGATCCATCAGCTGCGGGGTCTCAGGATAAGATTAACTCCCAGCTGCTGACCCTTAACTCTATAGTCAACTCCTCCATGCGGCTCATTTCTTATGCAGCCGATGGGGCGAGTAGGGCCGCAGGTACAGGTGTGGCTTTGAGAAGACATGCCTGGATGCAGTTATGTAACTTTGCTGACCCCTTTAAGGCATCCTTCACCAATACCCCCTTCGATGGTTCGGCTCTGTTTGGACCACAGGTGAAGGATACCCTTACCAGATGTGAGCAGGAAGGCAAGCTCTCTCTGCCGTTGGAGTCCGTTTTCCTACTCCCTCTAGACCATACCCTAAAGGTCAGAAGAGTGGAAAAATGCGGTTTCGGAAACCCCAGGGAGTTGTGCCTGACACACGTGGCGAGTTCCCCTCCAGGGGCAGAGGAGGGAACAATAATAGATGCTGTCCGAGGGGCAGAGGGGGTCCGCAAAATCAGGGTAGCAGAGAATCTTTCTCTGACAAACCCTTTCAGCACCCCTGAGAGGCTGACCGACTGTCCACCTTCGGAGGCAGTCGGGGGAAGATTGTCACTGTACCCAGAAGCCTGGCAACTCCTCACACAAGACAAATGGGTATGGTCTATCATATCCGAGGGTTACAAAATCCCCTTTGTCCACACCCCTGTACTAGCAAACAGGTCCCTTCCAGATGTTCCACCCGATCTAAGGGAACAAGCAGTACTAGAAATTTCAAAACTGCTAGGAAAAAGGGCTATCCAGACAGTCCCAGCAGACCAGCAAGGATCCAGGATTTACTCCAAGTTCTTTTTGGTACCAAAAAAGACAGGGGGCTGGAGAACCATTTTGGATCTCTGCAGGTTAAACAAATCTGTTCAAAGAATGAAGTTCTGGATGGTCACGCTTCAGTCCATTCTACCCTTTTTGGGTCGGGACAATTGGATGTGCTCCATAGACCTTCAGGATGCGTACTACCTTATCAAAATGGACAGACGCTCCAGAAGGTTTCTCCACTTCTGGCTGGGAGCCAGTCACTATCAGTTCAGAGCCCTGCCCTTTGGTCTCACCACAGCCCCCAGGATGTTCACCAAATGCATGGCAGTGGTCACGGCTCACCTGAGACGGCGAGGATTCCAGGTGTTTCCATATCTAGATGACTGACTCCTGACTGCTTCCACCAGGCATCAGCTACTACGAGCCAGGGATTATACCATCCAAACTTGCTCCGAGCTAGGTATCTCTGTAAACTTCGAAAAGTCTGCATTGTCGCCTTGTCAATCAATAACCTTTATAGGCGCAAGATGAAATACAAAAGAGCTGTTGGCAAAACTTCCCTTAGAAAGAGCATCAGACATTCGCTGACATGTCCAGATCTTACTACAGTGCAAGAGAATTCAGGCCAGATTTGTACTGAGAACTTTGGGTCTCATGGCAGCAGCAATCACATTACTTCTCCTGGCTTGTTTTCACATGCGGATTCTTCAATGGATGCTTTTTACCCAATGGTCGTTTCAACAGCTTCCGATGTCTCACAACATAATAATCACCCAATCATGCAAAGACCACCTTTCTTGGTGGATGGTCTCCTCTCAAGTATTTCAGGGCAGACCGTTTGTTCTTCCTCCTCCTGTTGCCACGGTGACAACGGATGCCTCCCTGATCGGGTGGTGGGGGGAGTATTTTCAGGGCAGGACTGTCCAGGGCACTTGGCAATCTCTAGAGTACCACCTGCACATAAACGTCTTGAGATGAGAGCGGTACTTTTAGCATTGCAAGCTCTTCAGGACTCTCTACCCACCGGGACTATTGCAATTCACACAGACATTATGTCTGTAGTGTGGTACATCAACAAGCAGGGCGGAACCAGGTCCTATCCCTTATGTCGAGAAGCACTCAAACTCTGGCAGTGGGCGATCTCCTCTCAATGGTTTCTGATAGCAACGCACATCCCCGGGAAGTCCAACGTCATAGCGGACAGGCTAAGCAGAGCTATTCTCATGCCTCACAAGTGGTCTCTTAATCAGTTAGTAGCGGACAAAATTTTCCACAGATGGGGTCAACCTTGCTGCGACCTTTTCGCAAACCCTCTCAGCAGCAAGTGCGACAATTTCTTCACTCTCTTCCCCCTCCCCGGCCACTCCCCCATAGACACTCTAGTTCACGATTGGCCCCGGGGTCTTCTGTATGCATTCCCACCCTTTCCCTTAATTCCCAAACTAATTCAGAAAGCAACCGCATTGGGATCCAGGATGATCCTCATTGCCCCTGACAAATTTGGTTCCCATTCCTGCATCATCACCTGCTGGAGCAGCCTTGGAATCTGGACCCAGTGCCAGACCTCTTGGTCCATAAGTCGGGCGGGCTGCACCAATCCCTTCAGTCTCTCAACCTCACAGCTTGGTTGCTCCACTTCCAACCTTAGCCAGGCTTCCACATATTTCTCAGCCAGTGCGTGAAATCATCCTTTCTTCGCACAAATCTGCTACCAGGAAGACTTATGCTTGTAAGTGGAAACGTTTCTCTTTCTGGGCGGAGGCTAGAAATGTAGACCCCTTTACAGCCCCAGTCCATCACGTTCTAGATTTTTTAGCAGAACTTTTTCGAGCAGGATCCTCGTCTGCCACCATTAGGGTCCAATTGGCTGCTATCGCTAATTTCCACGCTGGCCTGTCAGAAACCAGCATCATGTCCCACAAACTTTGTAAGTCCTTTCTTAAAGGGACTATTTTACTTAGGCCCCTGGTTAGAGATCCCCCGCCTCCGTGAGATTTAAACCTGATATTAACTTCCTTGATTCTCCCTCCCTTTGAACCTGTGGCCTCCTGTTCCTTAAAATTACTCTCCTGGAAGACTCTCTTCTTAGTAGCCATCACCTCAGCTAGGAGAGTGTCGGAACTTCAAGCCCTCTGTATTCATCCTCCTTATCTTGTGTTTCACAAGGATAGAGTTTCACTCAGGACTAATCCCTCTTTTTCTGCCTAAAATTCCTTCTGAGACAAACCTGAATCAGGCTATAGTTCTACCCGTCTTTTTTCCTAACTAGTCGAACAGAGCTGAACAAAAGTTTCACCAATTGGACGTTCACGGCAATTACGTTTTTATTTGGATAGGACTAAACAAACAAGAAAATCGGGCCAACTCTTCCTATCCTATGCTGAGGGCAAGCAGGGCCTGCCAGTTTCTAAAGTAACCTTATCCAGGTGGTTGGCCTCTATTATCACTTTGTTTTATCAATTGAGACATAAAGAACTCCGTACAAAACCAAAAGCTCATTCCACCAGAGCGTTAGCTACGTTGGTAGCTTTTCAAGCAAGACTACCAATGGAATCTATTTGTGCTGCAGCCACATGGGCTACTCCTCATACTTTCATTTCACATTATAAGTTGGATATGGCCTCCAGGAGTCGAGCTGATTTTGGTTCCACTGTGCTCAAGAGTCTGTTCCAATGAGCCACCCAGGGCTAAGGTGCTAGGGACGCTGTCCCATCCAGCAAGAATGAAGGTGAGATAGACAATTTAACATTAAGAAGTTACGTACCTACCATAACGTTCCATGTTAGTTGTCTTCTTCTCGCCTTCTTTCTTGCGTCCCACCCTCCATCCCCCTAGCCTAGACAGACCAAGAAGAATCCATTTTGAGGCCTTCTTCCTCTGGCTGAGTTTTTTCTAGGTTACGTCCTCCTCTGTTTTTAATACTGTAGGTAATCCTTGTAGTTTGAACAGGTGTCCTCAAATTTTTTTTTCCATGGTGTTAGCTCTGCCATACGAGATCTGGGTATCTGACGCCTAGCATTGTGGGATATGGGGAGGCCTCGAGCCAGTAAATAGCTCTCGAGCTTTAGTAGTATGCAGAGTCGGAGCCGAGGATCGGCTCCGAACCCATCCAGCAAGAAAGAAGGCGAGAAGAAGACTACTAACATGGAACATTATGGTAGGTACATAACTTCTTATTCATTCCTATATGTATGGTAATACTGTATTTCTAAGTACAACTGTCATGGTTTAGTGGTTCAGTACTTTGACTATGGTGCACAGTATCCCGGGTTCGACCCTTGTCATTGCTTTTTTATTTTACTACTGTCTAGACATGCTAGGAGGTGTGTCTGTGTAAAGGCGACTTTGCTACAGGTTGCTCAACGTTGCCCGACGGTAAGCTGGTTGGCACGCTGCGCAGCTCTGCGCAAACTGCTTACGCTGGGTAATGCGTTATTTAGCTATAAGCAGTCATATTAAGCTGGGTGAAGCGCTGCTGAGCTATGGGCACTCATATTAAGCTTGTTAAAGCGCTGCTCAGCTACGGGCACTTATATTAAGGTTGTTAAAGTGCTGCTAAGCTATGGGCAATTATGTTCCTTTGTATCGGTTTTGTTCACATATACATGGGCCATTTCATTACATTTTACTTAAATTATAGTTATATATGTCGGGGAATTGTTTCATACTTATTTAAATAAAAAATGGAGAATGATGTTGTGGGGGCTCGAACCGTGACTACCTCCTCTTTGGCCGATATCTCTACCACTACGCTATTGCTACTTGGCTTAATTTGCATATGTAGATCTTATATGCTTTTCAATGTCTGCTAACTGTGGCTGAGCGAAGGGCATACCCGCACAAACGAGCGCAAATGCGGGCAAACATATTGAAAATTATAAAAAAAAAATGAAACTGTTATTTTTACATTTTATACATTTTTAGTAGGGTTTAGTCTGTGGGGATGTGTGGTGTTGTGTTCCTTGACATTTCAACGGACTCTCTCGTGGGTGTTTACTATCAAGACTCTGACTCTTCTGGGGGCGTGTCCCTTTGCAGTACTCGGCAATTGGACACGCCCCCTACTTTCCTACACGGACCGTGTTAGACTAGGGTATGACTCAGCATGCCCTCATGAATATGCATGGCATGCTGACGTCATACCGTTCAACTGCAGCTTGTCTTACACGGAGGATTGCTGAATCTGGGGGATTGAGATTTCTCAGTCCCTCAGAAAATACTGTGAGCTGTTACAACTTGAATTCCCAGAATGTCCTGCAATCCCCCAGTGCTGTCAGCACTGGCAAATGTATTTGTGTCACAGGCTTGTGGTTTCCCTGATAAAATG
Organism: Protopterus annectens; assembly: GCF_019279795.1. Lineage (NCBI taxonomy): Eukaryota > Metazoa > Chordata > Ceratodontiformes > Protopteridae > Protopterus > Protopterus annectens. Next base: position 1,451,143,027 of record NC_056744.1, on the reverse strand, counting down.
TACAAAGTTTCTCAGTTTTTCAAATTTTTAAACACTCATCCCAGACTTGACCAAGCAGTTGTAGCTTTAGATCAGTGGTGCACAACCTTTTTGTGAGGAGGGCCATTACACGAATTCTTAATGCATCTGCGGGACACCTCAGAACATAGTAAGTCATTACGAGTTAACAATAGGTACAGGTGACTTGCATTTTTATTTAAGACAGCAGTCATGAAATTGCCTGTTTTCTACATCAACTTTGCATTTAACTTTATTCTGGCTTGCAGTCATGACTTATTACAAACTCTTGCAGAAAGTTACTACTGTTTAGACTACAAGTTATAAACAAGAAAGAATAGTTACTTCCACGGCGAAAATTAGAGGTATACGCAACTGCAGTCAATTGGGTAAGTAAGCACATGCTGGAAAGTTTGCATGACTGGAGTAAGGCATAATATTTTTTCACTTTTTTAAAAATATTTTGGTTAGTCTCTGGGGGCTGGATGGCATTGCGTGGTGGGCTGGATTTGGCCCCCGGGCCGGACGTTGTGCACCACTGCTTTAGATAATCCAGCTGCTGCCAAACATTTTGTAAATTCTAATCCTTCCCCTTCTGATAAGGATGGTAAAATGGTAAAACAGTTTATACACTTGGGGAAAAAGTGTATGCTTCTGCAATGTAATTTTTTTTAGAATTTTGAATTGTCAGGCTTTATATGTTAGTTTTTTTTCTGACTGTGAAAATTATGAAAAACATTTTTTCTGCAGTTATCTCCTTTGAGGAAATATCTGGTTTGTGTGGTTTAGTTTCTTGAAATTTCAATGTCACTGTTCCTTGTTTAAAGTGTGTTTATGACTCTGTATATATTACATCCATGGTTGTTGCCACTGGTAATGTTTGGAGGAAGTTTGTCTGGCTCCATTCTCAGAACCTCCCAGAAGATGTATTTTAAAATTCTCCTTTGGATAGAGATTGTTTGTTTTCAGACTCTCTCTGCTGCAGAGCTCATTAAAATGTGATGAGAGGGATACATTAATGCAGGGAATCCCTCAGAGTTTTCAGCCCTACTTCAAATTTTCAAAGGTATTTTTTGCTCCTTCATCCAATTTTGGCAAGAAATAAAATTAAGTCTCAGCACATTGCTGGTGAGTAGAAGTTTAAAAAATATAGCAAGGAGGTTCTGAAAAGGAAGCAGGAATCCCACAGAATAAAGAGCCATCAAATAAGACAGAATGACTATATGAGGGACCTTGTTCCTCCCTCCCTTCCTGGCAGTCCCTTTATCCTTTCCAGAAAGTCTGAGTCTCAGTTTCATTTTCTGGCAACAGATTGTTTCAGGCAAATGGGTTCTGAGACTGATACAGATGTGAGTGGGAAGATGTTTCCTCCCTTTCAGGAGAATGAGTCCACTTCCACCTGGACAAACCCCTCTTTTCTCTCTTGTTCTACAGCACATGATTTCTCGGGGGGTAGTAGAAACAGTTCCTTCTACTCCGTGGGGAAAAGTTTTTTTTTTTATTCAGGGATGTTTTTGGTGCCAAAGAAAGATGATGGCCGGAGACCAGTTCCAAACCTTTCTTTCCCAAATCATATGTGATCATAGGAGGTTACTAGGCTAATGGCTCTCGGGCCCTTGCAAGCGAGTTTATCCCCTAAAAGAAACCTCAGTCAGCACCTGTCGCTTGTGATAGTGCCCAAGTTAAAAATGCTTTCATCTTCTTTACATTTTTGGTAATCTTAGATTTAAAAGATGCTCATCGCATTCCTGTTCATCCAGAATCCAGATGTTTCTTAAAGTTATGTATGTCTAGATCACATGTTCAGTTCTCTGCCTTACCCTTTTGGGATGGCCACTGCTCCAAGAGAATTCACAAAGTGTCTATCTCCTGTTGTAGCCCATTGCAAGCTACAGGTTATCCATGTTTTTCCGTATTCAAAAGACTTTATCTTTGCAGAGTCCTTTTCAAAGTGTCAGGAATCTCTCATTTGGGTTTCAGATGTCCTACACTGGCTTGGATTCTTAGAGAACATTCAAATATGTTTTGACTCCATCACGCAGCATTGTGTTCTGGAGAATCAGCTCGACACATTAGTATAAAGATCTTTTCTTCCAATTGACGAAAACAGATGTACATTTACATCAAGGGTTTTCCACTCCAACTTCATCAGTACAGTTGGATAACTCAGGAGTCTGGTTCTCGTGGCATCTATGATTCTTATGGTACCGTTAGCAAGAATCTGCATGAGAAAGATACAGTGGTATCTGGCATCTCTCTTGTCCCTGCACCCACACCAGTTATCTTTTCAGATTACATTTATGTTTTTTGTCAAAAGAGAAATCACTTGGTGGAGACGTCAATTATTCCTTTAATCCAGGTCTCCCCTTCTCCTTTTTCACTCCAAAGCAGTCAATCACCACTGGTGCTTTAGACTTCACTTTGGGAGCAATGTCAATGGGGATAAAATTGCAAGGTATTGGGGCAACAAAGACTGATGCAAGTATGTAAACATATAAAAGATACGCTGGCTGTAATCAAGTCACTCAACTCTGAGCCACCTTTGGACCCCATACCCTTATACAGACGAGCCATGTTCTCTTGGAATACAACTTTACAGCACAGTCTCACTCTGGAGATATCGTGCATTTTGTCAGAACAAAATTGTTTGGCAGACAAGCTGAGCAGGATGAAGGTAGACTCTGACAAATGGGTACTAGATCAGGAGGTCTTCCAATATTTGATCCATCTCTGCGGAGTTCATCAATTAAACCTTTTTGCCTCCTCTCTGAACATTCAGCTGGCAAGTTTCTGTTCCCGGACATCGTGCAAGAAGGCCTGGAAGAGAGATGCCTTTTCTTTTCCAGGACAGGAATCCTCCTGTATGCTTTTCCACCACTTCCACTAATATGCACAGCACTGCAGAAGATTCCGAAGGAATCAAGATCTTTATTGTGACTTCATTCTGGCAAAGACAGCAGTGGTTCTCCCTTCTTCTGGGATTGGCCAGGGACAATTACCACAAGCTTTTTCACAGACAGCACCTACTCACACATGAACAGGGTGTTTGATACATCCCAACCCAAAATCAACTTAAAGTGACTGCCTGAATGATAGCCACCTGTTTACTGAGGACGTGCAGCAGGTACTAATTGAGGCAGGAAGGCATGTTATTAGAAAATCCTATATTAGCAAATGGAAAAGATTATTTAGCTGCTGCCAACAACACAACCAGCAGCCATTCAGGGCTAGTGTTTCTCTGGTTTTACAATATTTGTGTAGGTTACTTTCCTTTGGCCTGTTTTAATCCACTCTCAAGGTTCATTTGTCAGCCATTTCAGAATGTCTGCCTATGAATTCCCCCTCTTTCACTAAAATGTTTTGTCAATGTTTTGTTTTGGAAAGGTCTATTTTATAAGTGACCTCCAAGAAAAACAGTGGCTTCTCCTTGGGTTCTTAATTTTGTATTAGAAAAGATATCACTTGCTTCATTTGAGCCAGTTTATCTGGCTGACTTGATGCTCTTAACTTGGAAAACAGTTTTACTGGTTTCTCCAACTTCAGCAAGAAGAATATCTAAGTTTCAAACTCTTATGCTGGGTGAACCTTCTCATTTCCACTGACACACAGGGTCTCTTTGAGAACTAATCCTTTTATACTTAAAGCGGTGTCTAAGTTTACTTTAAGCCAAACTATCCATCTCCCTGTATTCTTCCCTGAACCCAAAAATGACAGAGTCTACTTCATATCTTAGTATCTGAACTGTAACTCATAGAAATAACGTCAGACAGAAAGGTTGCCAAGAAATCACGTCAGACAGGTTGCCAAGTAAACAAAAATAAACTGCACAGCAACAAGGCTAAGCCACCATGGAGAAGGGATGACAATGACGAAGATAAAATAGATAAGACTTGTTTATTCCAAATATTAAAACTTTAAACAATGTCTCCGATAAGTGCTTTCGGCTATTGCCTTCTTCAGATCATCACCTGAAAGATTTTGTTCTGTCAAGACAGAACGTCTGATCGGTAGTGCATTTCATGTGAAAGTAAGAGGAAGGGCCTTGTGTCAAAGTAGACTATTTCCAAATATTTGTCTTGGTCTGTTACCTTTTGTTATTCCCACTAAGACCAAACTATTCCAGGCAGGGTCAATGGCCACTTTACCAGGGACTTGGCTCAATTTGTTACTTTTTGGAAAGGGTTGAACTCCAGAAGCAGCAACTTTGTCCTTTGTAATTTCCTTCATAAAGCAGTACAAGCTGGATTTCTTCTCCAGGTCTAGGTTAAGCTTTGTTAGGACCATACTCCAAGGACTCCTGTACCCTTCTCCTTCCACCTCCTACATGTTCTAAGCTCTGGTAATGTGCCCAAATAGCTTGGGCTTCTGCAGCAGTGATCAGTACGGAGAACACAGTACAGTTTGTGTAAGTAAACTTACTGTAAAAGTAGATGATTGAATGATCACTGCTGTAGTAACTGCTCCTTCCCACCATCCCTCTTGGGGTTTTTTATGCCAGTATGTGGAAATTGATTTTGTTGTTCCTAGCAATGTTCTGTCAGAATTCAGATGTTCATCATGTTTCACTGTTGCAGTCATTACACTTGGGTTATCCTGCTGGCAGGCAACTCGCAGTCGGCCCGAATTCCAAAGTCCTGGTCCGGCGTCGGTTGCTGTCGCCTCTTCCCTGATGTCAGTGCGCTAGGGGTATAAAAGATGCAGCCGACGCCATTTTCTTCAGTCGTTCTTGCCGCGCGGTGCCCGAAGCAAAAGCAGTTCGCAAGTGCCGGTCGGCCGACTCCTGAGATTTTCGAAATTGAATTTCAGATCTGAAGTCTTCAATAAAGCTAAGTACCCCGTTGGGGAAACTTTTTTTCTTGCTCCAGACCTATGTCAGAAAAAGTTAACAATTGTATTTCTTGTGGGAAGCAAATACCTCATAAGGATTTCTACTCTTACTGTATTCCTTGCCTAGGCCCTGACCACGATTTTGCTAGTTGTCAGTTTCGTGCTAGATTTAACCAAAGCACTATTAAGCGTCGGTACGATTTTGCTTTTCATTATTTTGGCAGAAGGTTTAACTACATAATGCCGTCGGAACAACCGACGACCGGAATTCATAAAAAATGCAAGGATAAAGACAAGGACAATCATCCGAGGTCCAAAACCGACGACTAAGCCTCTTCTAGGCCAGTCGCCGGTTCGCCGGTGCTCAGTGAGGTGCTTTTGCAGCCCCTGACTCCCGCTACCTCAGAGCCACAGGCCGCCTCCGGCTCCCACGTGGAGACAGCTAGGCCTCTGGATACTCAAGGTATTGGTCCTTCTGAAATTAATCTCTCAGATGGGTCTGGTGCCGCTGAGAAGGCATCGGCTTCTGAAGGGGTCTTCAGACCTACACAACTTTATATAAAGCCTGCTTCAGCATCCAAGACAAAGTCTAAAACAGTATTAAAGACAAGGAAACCAGTGCAGCATTCTCCAGGACAGGCTTCTATGCCTAAGAAACAGATGCTCAAAATGGCCAAAGACCTAATTACTTTGATCAGGGGTTCCCATCCCCCTCCTGATTAGAGGCCTAGGCAAGACACTGAATATGATTCCCTCTGATCAAGTTTCCATTTCCTCTAATTCCTCTTCTGATCAGGGATATTCTGAGGATTCTGATGCTGAAGATTCTATTCCTTCAGCTTCTTCTCCGGAGGACTATTCTTTTGGGGAAACCCTGCATACCATGAGGGAGCATTTCCATTGGGAGAGCCAGGATTATTCCGATTCTAAGAAAAGACTTGGAGACTTTCTTTTACTTCCTCAGCACAGACCTCTTGCAATTCCCCCTGTTCTAGACATAGTAGATGATGTTTTCTCATAGACCGGCCTGTCTCCAGACTCTTTACCTCCTGCCCCTGTCAAGCCAGACAGATACTACAGGGTCCCAGACACCCATACATTTCTTTACAAAAACCCTGCTGCTGATCCAGAAACTATCTCACAGGGTCCCAAAGGGGTCAAGGCTGCTTCTGCCAAAAACCCTGTCCCCTCAGACAGAGATTCTAGGGCTTTGGACAGATGGGGGGAAAAAAGTTTAAACTTCTGCTACCTTGGCTGTAAGGGCTTTAAATTGTCAGTTTCATATGCTCAAATATCAGCAATATTTAATGTCTTTGTTGAAACAAAAAATGTTGACAAATTCTGAATGTACTGAGAACAAAGATTTGCAGGATGTATTGCATGCAGCTGAACAAGTGGGAAAACATACTTTGCAATGTGGCTATGATTCACTGGAGGCCTCGTGCAGGGCCACTGTTACAGGTTCTGTTATTAGAAGGCATGCTTGGTTAAAGGAACAGAATCTGCCTGATCATGTTAAAGCAAAATGATTGGATGCTCCATTACAGCATGATACTTTGTTTGGTGTTAAGGCAGAGGAGGTGTTAAAGAAAATGGAGGATAAGGCAAAATCTATGCAGACAGTAAAGGATTTCTTACAGGTACAGCCACCCAGATTTAGCAGGAACTGGCCCTCTAAGAATTGGTCCTTTCCAGTGTCAGACAGACCACAAAGAGGCAGATTCAGACGCCCTAGAGGCAGGCAACAGCCACAGGTCTCATATAGGCCCAAACAATGGGGTGCTTCTACCTCCAAAAGCGGAGAAGACAAATCACAGCCTTATAGAAAACAGTCCCAATTACTTCCCTCTGCCAATGCCAAGCAGTTATTTTTTGGTAGCACCCTTAGGGGGAAAGCTAGCACTTTTTTCACAAAACTGGCACAAGATCACCCAGGACAAATGGGTCTTAAATATAGTCTCGCAGGGCTACAGGTTCCACTTTCACACCCTTCCAAAGGCAAATGGTATGCCAGACCTGCCACGCAATCAATGGCAAGAGGCACAAAAACAAGTTTCATCTCTCATGGACATGAGGCCTATTCAGCCAGTGCCACAACAAGAGCAGGGACAAGGATTTTACTCAAGACTTTCTTAGTACCAAGTTGGGAGGGTGGCCTAATGGTTAAGGTGTTTGCCTTACAAACACAAGATACAGGGTTTGAATCTCACAGGGGATAACTGGCTAGGCTTAAAATGGCTCACAAGGGCAGTTAGCCTAGTACTAACCTATGAACCTAAGAAAGGACAAAGCCTGGAGACCAGTTCTGGACCTGTCTATACTAAATACTTTTCTGGACGTCCCAAAATTCAAAATGTTGACTCTACAGCAGCTTCTGCCCATGCTGGACAAGAAGGCTTGGCTTGTAACTTTGGACCTCAAAGAGGCATGCCTGCATGTCCCAATCAGACAAACTTGCAGAAGATAAAGAAAAAAACACAAAAGCCAGCACTTTACCAGTATACTTTAAAAACAGTGATCTGGTACCTCGGCAATTCGCCTTCAAGGATCACTTGCAGAAGATACCTCACATTCATAGCTGGCTCAATGCACTACCAATTCTCTGCACTGCCCTTTGGCTTATCTACTGCACCCAGGGTCTTCACAAAATGCCTGGCACCAGTAATTGCATTTTGCAGACAAAGAGGAATTCAAATATAACCCTACTTGGACGACTGCCTTATTCAAGCAAAGGACAAAGATATTCTACTACAGCATCTGGCGTTTGTAAAAAGATTACTAATTTGCCTAGGGTACACAGTAAACGAAAAGAAATCAAAACTAGTGCTCTCTCAAGAGATAATATTCCTGGGTGCAAGCTTAAATACAACTGCCCAGATGGTTTATCTCACGCCAGACAAACAAAGGCATCTGACTTCTTACTTCAAAGACATGGCAACAAAGACCCAGTTATCTGCAAGGAAAATTCTGCAGGCTCTGGGCTACATGGCATCCTGCATTCTACTAATTCCATATGCAGGACTGCATACGAGGAAACTACAGTGGTATCTAAAAATTGTTTGGACTCAGCATTGCCACAGCCTGGAAACAGTAATTACTCTCATTCCCTGCCTGCAACGGGAATTTCAATGGTGGACACAGGCCTGTCACCACAACAAGGGACAGCCATTCACCTTACCCACTGCCAGACAGACACTAACAACAGATGCATCACATTATGCCTGGGGGGCGCACATGGCAGGAAAATGTATTCAGGGCACATGGCCCACAAACCAAATGCATCTTCATATCAATCAAAAAGAGATGCTAGCTGTACAAAATTCCCTGACAGCCTTCAAGGACCTAATTCATCCAGGGTAACTACTGATAAAGACAGACAATACTACAGTCATGTGGTACATAAACAAATAAGGGGGCACACATTCCAACCCCCTCTGCAGGCAAGCCATGACTTTGTGGAACACAGCATTGACTTATCAAGTACATCTAGAAGCACAATTCCTGCCAGGAAAGACAAATACTTTGACAGACTAACTAAGCAGACACCTCATGGATCCTCACGAGTGGAAACTGGATCCACAAATCTTCAAGATGATAACAGGGAAATTGGGATGCCCAGACATAGATCTGTTTGCCTCCCCTCACAACTGCCAGCTACAGAAATGCACTCAAACTTATCACAAGCAAGCATGGAAAGTGGACGCCCTTTCATTCAGCTGGAAAGCCCTTACAGTATATGCCTTCCTTCCTCTGCCTCTCCTCTCCTCCAAGGTACTCCTAAAGGTCAAACAAGAGAAGCCAAAAATGATACTGATTGCCCCAGACTGGCCACGTCAGCACTGGTACCCAATCCTAAAGAGCTTGTCTCAAGGCCCAGCCTGGACATTGCCTCTAATACCTCATTTGCTGACCCAACAGAACAATCGGATCCTGCACAGCCAACTCAAAACCCTAAATCTGGCTGCATGGTGGATAATGTAATCATTCAGAACACACCTCTCTCTAAAGCAGTTATGGATGTTATTTTGGAGGCCAGGAGGCCCAGCACCAGAAAATCTTATGCAGAAAAATGGAAGAGATTCTTTGCTTGGAACCAAGTGCAGGGAATTGACTCGCTTGAACCAAATATTCCTCAGATTTTGCAATACCTAACTGAGATGCTGGACAAAGGCCTATCCCTTCTCATCAATTAAGATCCATGCCTCTGCCATTTCAGCTCATTATAATACAGACCCATCTATTTTTTCTCATCCACTGCTAAGGCAGTTTCTCAGAGGGGCCAAAAACATAAGACCTCAAAGGAGAGCTCCAATGCCTACATGGGACCTCAACTTTGTCTTGGAAAAACTCAAACTGCCTCCTTTTGAGCCAGCCAATATAGCAGAGATAGAATACTTGTCATGGAAAACCACTCTTCTCCTAGCAATAACTTCAGCAAGAAGAGTCTCAAGAGTTACATGCACTAATGGCTGTGGAACCTTTTATTATTTTCCATCAGGACATGGTTTCTCTAAGGACAAACCCCACATTTATGTCTAAGGTAGTGTCCAGCGTGGCTCTTAACCACACCATACATTTGCCTACCTTTTATCCAAACCCGCAGAATAAGGGGGAGAGACTTCTGCATACTTTGGACATACACAGACAGCTACGCTTTTACTTGGACAAAACTAAATCCTTCAGAAAGACTGAACAACTTTTAGTGGCATATGCTGCAGGTTCCCAAGGAAAAGCCATTTCAAAGCAGACTATTTCAAAATGGATAGGCCACTGCATTTGTTTCTGCTATTCACAACATGGCAAATCAGTGCCCAAGGGCATTAGATCACATTCTACCAGAGCAGCAGCCACTTCAGCAGCCTTCCTCAGAGGAGTACCAACCAAGGATATTTTGGAGGCTGCAACATGGACTTCAGTGCACACTTTTACAAAGCACTACCATTTACCTTTCTACTCTAAATCCAGAGCGGGCTTTGCCACTGCAGTTCTGCAGGGCCTCATAGCCACTCCAAACTCTATTTAGGCCTAGCCGCCCAACCTCAGCTTTGTGATTCAACCCAAGTGTAATGACTGCAACAGTGAAACACGATGGACATAGTACAGTTGTGTACCTACCATAAATGTAGATGTTCGAGTGTATTCACTGTTGCAGTCCAGGTTACCCTCCCGCCATTCCCCTTTTTCTTTGCTGGGTCTTATCTGTACCTATCTATTCTATACAACCTATGTGGTGTATTTGCTTGTAGATGAAGGTTATGTGCATGCTTTTTTATGATCATAATTTTTACAGCCTACCCTTTTGGGGTCACCTGACATCTGGGGCAAGAAAAACTGAAGAAAATGGCGTCGGCTGTATCTTTTATACCCCTGGCACACCGACGTCAGGGAAGAGGCGATGGCAACCGACGCCGGACCAGGACTTTGGAATTCGGGCCGACTGCGGGTTGCCTGCCAGCAGGATAACCCAAGTGTAATGACTGCAACAGTGAATACACTCTAACATCTACATTTATTGTAGGTACACAACTGTACTTTTCCCTTTGTCAGTTGGCATGAAAGCTCTTAGGGGTTTGGCATCCAATTCCTGTCTTTTAGTCAGCTCTGCTCAAGCTGATTGACTGATTGAAAGTGTGAGAAGTGCCCTGAAGCTTTGAAAGCTAGCTGACTATTGTATGCTGTGCAGGATGTCACCCATATAGATTGGGCTGCTGCAGCTGTGATCATTTGAACGTTTACTGAAACAAGTTTACTTAAACAAATGTACTTGTTGAAATACAAGAAAATGACTCAATATGGATAAAGGTGCTGTTTAGCAGTTTTTGCACATGCCATGGTGCAAAAGTAAGCTTAGACAACACTGGAGAATCACTATAAACAGTTATTCTCAGTGGTTGAAGTCAGCAGTCAGATCAGACTGCACCAATGTAATGCTGTATTAATTGTTCTCCAGCAAGATTTATTATAACTGCAGTCTGCTCAGTTGTGAGGTGACCAACATTCTGAGACGCAGGATAATCAGATTAGGGATTATCCCTAATGTTTTAACATGTGTGCATCAGGCTTTAGGACTTTATGAAGCTGAAGACTCCTGGAAATCTTGATTTCTTAAAATTTTCTTCCTTTACATTTAAGGCAGCATGCAGTAGAGAGATAGTTGTGACATATTAATGGCAGAAGGACTGTATACCGAAAGGCATAGTAATATGGCGAGACTGTTGCACTGGGGTTTTTGCAAACATTATGGTACTGAAGTGGCTGAAAAACACTGGAAACCTGAGCCACAAAGCATCGTAGAAAATGAAGATGTCTACATCACATGGGATCATCCATTACCAACAGTTCAAAAGATAGATGCTAGAAAACCAGATATAGTGGTCCAAGAAAAGAAGACAAGTGTAGCATTGATCATTGAAATTGCCCCACCCAGTGACTACAGTGTCTTGCATACAGAGAGACAGAAAGTCATAAAATGTCAGGATCTGCAGGCAGAAACGAGAGCAATGTGGAAGAAAGATGCCCGGACAGTTCCAATAGTAGTAGGAGTACCAGCTCTTATAAAAAATAATTTGCAGTCATATTTAGATAGGTTACCAGTACATGTAGCTCCATATGAATTGCGGAAGGAGTCATTACTGGGCACATTGCCGGTGCTGCGAAGAGCACTTTTGCCTGACATCAAAGAGTGAAACAATATTAATTTTATGAACTTTAATTGTACTTTCACTTACAAATAGAGTCCATTCCCATCATTGAATTAGAAACCAAAAGACTTGGAGAAATTAAAAATAGAGAGATGAATTAGTAAACATCTGGTTACTGGGGTAATTATAGACGAGTCATCTGAAACTGTGAAGAATTGTGCTAGCTTTTATGCTAATTTATATTCCCATGAGTTAGGCAGTGGTACAGTACAAAAGATTTGGATTTGGTGCGCTGATTTACGTCTCCTGCGATTAATTTATTTAATGTTTCCTTTGTTGACCTGGTTAGTCCCACTAGACTAGTAGCCCCTCTTTTAGGGGTGACCCGAGGTGGTATTTACACTACTAGGGGAAATTTGGCCAGGGCATTGGGGAACTTCCCTTACTCTTTTTTGATGAGTGCAGAGACTCTGGCTGTTACAGTTCTGGTTTCCGTTCCAGGCATGAAGATGACTCGGAGAAACTGGAAGGAAGATGGAGGTAGCACAGATGTCGTATAGCAGAAAAGAAGAGGAATGTGTGCAGAAGGAAGCAACGTTAGAGAGCTGTCGTTTGAGTGGTGAGGTTGCGATTGAAGGGATGAGTTGTTTGCGAAGGAGGAGGTGGTTGGAGTAAAGGAGAATGCAGATGTGAAGGTAATTGAACCTTTGCAAGATTCGGAGTACCTATTCCGAAAATGTCTGTTCTCTGGGTCCAAGTGAGTGTGTAGTTACAACCCTTCAATCAGGAGTGTTGTGGGATGATTATTTGAAAGAAATGATTATGCAGAGTGAATCACAGAGTGAAGTGGTGGCATCATGGGGTGACATTATGGACAAGATTCAGGAAGAGGAGGTGAGAGAAATTTCAGAAGAAAGTCTTGTGCATTGATGGTGAAGGAGGAAAACAGGTAATTGAGAGAGAAGAGGAGGAAAAGAAATACCGAAGAGGTTTGTTCTATGGCTCAGCGGTAAGAGGGGAAAAAGAACTAGAAAGGTACAAGGTATGGGACACAGTTATTGCATCTTTGGGATTATCACCCAACTAGGTAAGAACTTTCATTCATATTAATAGAAAGACTTAACTGTGACATTATATTTGAGACTGGGCAGTACATGGAATTTTTTTTTTTTTTATAGAGAAACTTGAAAAAAGAAAGCCTAATCCGTGGAAACTTTATGTGATACAGACTTTTTGTAGAGAAATAAAAAAGAGGATTGCTGTACTGTTTTGAACTGAAGTAGGTAAGAAAGCATTAAAAGACTTTGTAAAGAAGTGTTGGACATTACAAAAGTATGATGGCAGAGGTCTGTGGACTGGGGGAATGGGATTGTGATCTAGATAGAAAAGTAATAATGTTGTGCATGTTCAGACTGTAGTAGTTGAAGGAAGTAGAGGATATGTAAGAGATAAGGGACAGCCAAAAACCTGCTTTTTTGTGGAAAAAACATCATTTACTAAATGATTGTGATAAAAGAAGATGCTTTATTTGTGGGGAAGTGGGGCATGAATAAAAGAAGTATAAATTGGTGTGTAAAAAATGTGGAAAAACGAGGTGTGATTTAATTAACTGTGAAGAACGCCTGCATGTTTGGCAACAAGAGCAGATGCAAGAACATATGCATGATAAAAAACAGTGTAGAGAATGAACATGAAAAACAAAATATCGTACAAGAGGAAGATAAAAATGTAATGGGTAGACAGAGTGAATATGAGCAATCGGTACTGAAAACAAGTGAAGATAGTAGCTGTTGGAAAATAGTAAGAGGTAAAAAAAAGTTCAGTAGGGAGAAGGGTGAAAGGAAAAGAACATTTAAAAATGTGATTATGAAAGAAAAAAAGATGTGGGTTAAGATGGAAAATAAATCTGGAAGAACCTGAGGATCTTGTCAATAAATGTTAACAGAATAAAAAGTTTATTATTTTAGAAGATACAAGAATGTTGATGGAAGAAGAAATAAAGCAGATAGAAAGCTTATTGCCTGGAAGTATTGTATGGAAGATACATATTCAGGAATTGCTGTTTTATGTAACAAATTAGTTAATGTTTTAGATTATACTGGAGTTAATTAGAATAACAGTAGTAGATGTAAGACAGACGTGTATAGAATCATTGCAGTATAGTCATATGTCACAAAAAAGGAAGAGAGGAAATGTTTAAAAAAATCTTAAACTATGTAGAAGTGAATATGGAAGTATGAGATTTTAATTGTAATTTAAGGAAAAGAAAGAAAGGAGTGATGATAAGGTAGTGTATGAAATAATGAAAAGTGGAAAGTCGTAAATATGAGGTAATATACATTCGACTTAAAGGAATGAGAAAAACAAGAGAGTGATTATTTTATATCTGATACTTTAAAAATGATAAAAGTAGGAACAAAGGAAACAGGTTTCTCAGATCATTTGATATTTGAGTAGAAGTAACGGAAAAGGAAGAACGTATAAGGATAGGTAAAGGTATCAAAAGGTTGGATGAAAAAGATTTAGATAGGAGGAAAGAAAGGAAATTGATAGATTATGGGAAGGTTATACAGAAATGAGAATGTTTGTATAAAAAGTGTTTTTTAGAATGTCAGATGATGAAAAGAAAGAAAGAAAAGAAATCTAGGTTTCTGGAGCATTTCTCCCCAGGCCTCCGCTGAAAACAGGCTCTGTGGAACCTAGTCGGACTTTCCCGGTCAACAAATGATAAATAAATAAATAAATAAAAAAGGCAGGCAGTATTTAGGGACATATTAAGAAATACAAATATTTACGGAAAGGAGAAAGAAATAGAAATATATGAAATTAAACAAGAAGTGATAAAAATGTTGCTATATAGGTGTATGCTTAATGGTTATCTTTGCTGTAGAACTAACCTCATAACCTAGTACCAGCCTGTATATGTTGCACATCTAACAATTGCTTGGATTGTTTGCCTCTTCTCCCTTCTTTCCCTATTCTCCCTGTTCTCTCTGCTGAAGCCCTGTTTGTGTATCTTTGTAACCCCTACTCAGCTAATGCTTGTGTTGTTCTGTTCTTTCCCTACAGCTGCCCGTGCTGCATTCTACCCTAACTACTACAGCCTAGACATCCCTACCCTGTAAGGATTTCTCTACGGGACCCTGCTAAAGCCCACTGAAGAGCATTTTGACAACTAGCCCCCCTCAAGAATTAATTACAGTGTATGTACTGCTGCATATTGTAACTTAAAGTGCTTCTAGTACCTAAACTATCTTAGTGCCTGTACTTTTCTCGTCCTTGCCAAGCAGCCTACAGCAGTCTCTCTCTTGACCCCTAATTACCCACTAAGCTGTAATTTAACTATCTAGCCACTAGGTGGCACTGCTCACCCACTAAAGTTTAAAGTCATGTTATCTACCTTTCTCTTTTCTCTCCTGTAGCCATCCCCAACCTCTTAGTATTTTTCCCACTGGCCTGCTCTGTCTTGTGCTTAGTCCTGATTTCCCCCACACTCCCAAGCCTTGACTTACCTGGTTGTTCCACCTTCCACCAAGCTCTCACTTTTCTGCTACAGCTGGCTGATTGGCCTCAGCCAGCCACCTTCTCTCCAGCTCCCCCACCCTCCCTGAGCTACAAATAATAACCTAAACTGCCTTCTCCTCCATCAAACATTGGATGCTCCAAAACCACCTCTCACTAAATGCCAACAAATCCAAAATTCTGTTATTCTCTCAGTCAAAAGCCTCCCCTCTTGATAAAAGGTCTTTCCAAATTAATAGCCACAACAACACTGCCTTAAAGGTTGTTCCTTTCTCTAAACATCTTGGGGTAACTGTTGATGAACACCTAAAATTCAACACTCACATCCAGTAAAGCATTAAGAAAACTCATGCTAAGCTTGGTATGCTATAAAGAAACATCCACTTCCTTTCCCCTCTCACCAGACAAACCCTTGCCACTACCTATCTGCTCCCCTTATTCTTATATGGTGCTCCTTTCCTATCAAACCTATCTGCCTCTCTCTCCTCCAGACTGGAAGTCTGTTATAAGATTTCAAAATTTGCCACCAAAGCCAAATTCTCCTCCCACCATTGTACTGCCCTTCATTTGTTAAACTGGCTTGAACTCCCCAACCATCTAGACTATCTCCAAATTACTACAGCCTATAGACTAATTTTTCAGTCTTCTAAGTGCCCAGCCTTAACCAATATCCTCCAACCATACACCCCCTTCAAGATTTCAAAGATCAACCCACCAAAATATAATCACTGTCCATAAACCCAGTCGTCCTGCCAGACAGTTTCTGCTATCCTTTTCTTTAACTAAAAAATGGAATTCTTTGCCATCCTCACTAAGGACTTGTGATGGCTTTGAAACCTTTAAAACTCTCCTACCTTTTTTCCAACTAGAAATGCAAGTGTTCTCTCCCCACATAGCTTTATGCTTTTGCCTCCCCATAAGCTTTTCTCTGCCTCTGAGCTTAAACCTAACCAGACGTAATTGTAAAGGTAAACTCACAACTGTACAACCCACAATAACCTCTTCCACCTTCTACTCTTTCTCTTCTCATTCTTTTCCCACTCATTTCAGTTGCCTCTGCCTCCCTACATTTCAGATACCTTATAATCAGGGAACTTATTCCTGCTCTTTATCTTGAAATAAAATCTGTAACCATGATTTCTTCACTATAATTTCCCTCTACGTACTCTGTACCTTCCTAAATACTTTGACACCATGAGACCAAAGAATTTATGTTGTTCTCTGACACAAAATGATATTTCAATTGTGTTTCTCTTTACTTTGATGTAACTGTGAACACACTGTGTAACACAAATGTATTTAATTGTATTTCTTTACCTCATTTAATTTTGATTTTAACTGTGAATAACACTATGTAATGCGGAGCTTTTCTCCCTGGGCCTCCACTGAAAATGGGCTCCCTGAGGCCAGTGGACCTCCCCGGTCATCAAAGTGAAATAAATAAATATAGGCAAAGGTATTTTTTTACAAGGAAAAAAAGAAGTGGCTCCGTATTTAAGTAAAATGGTGAGAGGAAATGAGAGAGTAATGAGAATTGGAAAGTAATGGAGAGAAAGTGAACATGCAAGAAAACATATTTGAAGTAATAGCAGTATATAAAAAATACTTTCAAGAAGATAGAGACGAGAGGCAAATACGGGAGGTAAAGAACTTAAGTAAAGAAGAGAATGAGATTACAGAAAAAAATAGAAGTGTGGGAGAGCTTGATGAAATATTAAAAGATCTAGATATGGAGACGGCTACAGGAGTAGATATAATTTAATATTGTATGTATTATAATATGAAAAAATGGCAAATTGTATATTTTGTAGAAGTATTGAATACGTGGTTAGTAAAAGGGATAAATAAAGAAGTATGTTTGGGGGCTATGAAATTTATATGAAAAAAGGGAAGAAGGAAGGTATTAAGAATTGGTGACCAATATTACTAAATAATACAGATTATAAAATATTTTAGAATAACGGGGAAAAGACTGGGGAAAGGTGTGGATAGGTTGATGGAGTCTGATTTTTGGAAACAAGGGAAAGAAGTTACGACTTAATGTGGCTATTAAGAGAGGTAACAGATGATATCAGAAATAAAAAGTGGAGACTAAAATATTGGTTGGAGACATGAGTAAAGCATCTGATAAAATACAGTTGGAGGAATTGTGGAGTATATTAAGAGACTATAATGTAAGTGATTAAAATAATAAAAATTATAACATCAGTATATGGAATAATAATACAAAAATAATCTTAAATGGATGATTAAGTAAAGAAATACGAGTAGAATGTGTGATAAGACCGGGTTGTCCAGCAAGTAGTATCTTTTGCCTTGAATTTGTCTTAGTATCTTATTGCGTTAGTTATGAATGTAATTGTAAATGCAATGAATAGAGAATTGAAAATGGCAAGGTATAGAATAGTAGTAATGTATATTCCAATAATGCTTTCTTATACAGATGATACCAGTTTTAATAATTAAGAATAGGGAATGGAAGTATTTGAATATGATTGGTCGAAGTATTTAATAAGGATAAAAGTAAAATATTTTTTGGGTGAATTAGAATGTATTCACTTTAATGATGAAGAGGTAGATATTCTAGGAATAACATTTGGGGTCAGTATGAAGAAGGAAACCATGGGAAAGACTGATACAAAAACTAAAAGAAATAAGTATGTTCTGGAGATAACAGATTATCATACAAGAAAAAAGTATATTTAATAAAATCTATTTTGATATGTAAGAGTGCCCATTTAGCAAGTATATACGTGATTCCATCCAAGTATGAAAAAGAATGGCTAGGGATTATATTCTCATTCATATGCGGTTGAAGACTATACCCTGTGAGGAAGAGAAGTTCTGTATGTGAAGGAAGGAAGAGGACTAGGGTTAATAAATCCGATAGTTCATGCAGCTTCGCTGAATTTGTATAAAGTGCTATGGGGGGATAAAAGAAGAAAATGGCAGTATAATAAATGATGTATTGAAAATTAAGTATAAAGATGTTTAGGAAAGTTTAGGATTTGGAAGAACAATGTTAATAACGAGATTAAAGAATACCAAAGTAAGGTATTATGGAAATTTAAAAATAAGAGATGTACAAACGAACAGAAAAAGATTGGTATGAAACTGTTATGAGGGAATGTTACTATATTTATCCTTAGAAAAACTTGGGTAATGAAAAAAGAAAGGCAATTAAATTGAGGCTTATGTGGAGAAAAAAAATTGTACGAATGTAAAGTGCCTGTTAAAGCAAGTGTGCCTTATAAAAGGATTCAGGAGAGGGGATGTAACCATTGTGGAGAGACTGAGATGACGAAACATGTTCTCTTGAATTGTACAATAGTGAGAATTGTGGGAAAATTATATGAAATTAATGTATTGATTCTAAAATTGTGAAATATGTAAACATGAATATGATACAGTATGGATACTGTTTCTTTGACTGTACGTGATTAATCTGTTTCATTGTAAGTTTTTTTTTTTCTTTCTTTCTTACTGTGTTCTTAACGTTAAAATTGAGTAGCATATTCTAGATACAGGTCTGCTGCATCCAGAGTTTCAGCTGCATGGTTTTTAACCCTTTTTGAGGTATTCCAGCTACAAGTTTTCCCTTAGTAGCACTTGTGTTATCATCTAGTAGTACTACTCTTAGACCTTCCTCCCTTTACCCTCTTAGCTCTTTCAGTTTTTGACAAATATGGATGGACAATTTCCTACCAGTCTGATTGATACGGCCATCCTGAGACAGTGTAGCAACTGCCTCATGTACATGGACAACACTCTACTACTACCACCTAGGAAACACAATTTGTGAGAGATGCAATTGCATCAAGCACCTAGTGTCCTTGCTCTCTCCCCCACAAACCAGTATATCTGGCACTGAGAAGGTTGGCAACACGAACACCACACCTTAAACACCAACCCACACCTATACAACACACCCCCACATGTGCAGAGGTCCTAAACAAAAGCATACCCAAACAAGAGACCTCCACGGCATAAACGCACGAGAAGTCCACTGCCCACCACACACAGTCCACACACCTGTGTCTCACTGCCACTAAGGCCTAAACATAAACCCAATATTCAAAAACTTAGAAAAAAGGCAAAAATGAAACCAATAAAACCAAAAGGAGCCGGCAGCTATAACAAGACTGTTTAATTAGCGCTTTCGGTAAAGCAAATACTTCACCTTCTTCAGATAAAAAACAAGTCAATTAAGGTTGTTTATATATTCTTACAAAAGTTACTCAACCAATTAGTTAACCACTTAATTAACAAACTACTATCATGCACAATCATAAATAAAAGAAACAGTGTACATACACTCAATATTGCAGTCATAATGGAAAAAAGCCAAAAAGTTTTAAATAACAGCTCCAGGAAAACTCAACTAGACACATTATCCGTCAAATAAACTCAAATATCAAAAGTAAATATAAAAAGGAAAATATACACACAAAAATTAATAAATATATTACAGAAAAAAAAAAAAAAAAATAGGAAATAGAAAATATCTACAAATATACAATTTAGACTCATATATCCATAAAATGGTATATGTATGTAAATGCAACCTTAAAAAATATAATAAATATACAACAGAAATAAATGCATTTCATCGTCTCAAAGTTAGCCATTTGAGCACACATTTAATGTATATATCTTCACTGAGACCAGGGAATGCATAGGCAGTTGTCCTAATCTGCCACATTAGCTCATCAATGTGTCTAAATTGTATATTTGTAGATATTTTCTATTTCCTTGTGTTTTTCGGCTTATCCCGGTTAGGGGTCGCCTCTGCGGAACTCTGGTCCGCTAACGCTAATGTTTGTTAGTGGATTTTTACGTGCCAAGTTACCAGCCCTGACGCACAACCTTCAACGAAGGCACGCCCATTCACGGATGCCTCCATGCAGAAGATGCTTTAGCTGAGAATCGAACGGGACAATGTCTTGCTGTGAGTCGACAGCGCTACCGCAGCACCACTACCGCGTAGATATTTTCTGTTTCCCATTGTTTTTTTTTTTTTTTGTTTTCTGTAATATATTTGTTAATTTTTTGTGTATATTTTTCTTTTTTATATTTACTTTTGATATTTGAGTTTATTTGACGGATAATGCGTCTAGTTGAGTTTTCCTGGAGCTGTTGTTTAAAACTTTTTGGCTTTTTTCCATTATGACTGCAATATTGAGTGTATGTACGCTGTTTCTTTCATTTATGATTGTGTATGATAGTAGTTTAACTAAGTGGTTAACTAATTGGTTGATTAACTTTTGTAAGAATATATAAACAACCTTAATTGACTTGTTTTTTATCTGAAGAAGGTGAAGTATTTGCTTTACAGAAAGCGCTAATTAAACAGTCTTGTTATAGTTGCCGGCTCCTTTTGGTTTTATTAGTTTCATTTTCGCCTTTTTTCTAAGTTTATAAACCCAATATTAGTCATAGAAGAATTCATTGTGAAACACACAGATGTGCCCCTCCTCAGGCTGGATAAGGAGAAAGTCATGGTTAGTTGTTTGCCGGGTGCCAGAATCTGCCATATCACCAATGCAGTCAAGTCTCTCAACGGGTACTGTTATGACTCTGTCATAGTCCTTGTTGGAGTGAATGACTTGAGACGTACCTCCCTGGACTGTATGAAACGAGACATGATCGAGCACACTGAGTATGTGTCCCAGGCAGATATGTTCCTAGCCTTAAGCAGCATTCTCCCATCACCCAGAATGATGCCTCAATACAAACAGAAAATGACTGGCTTTAACAATTGGCTTGGTTTCTGGTGTCATTCCAAGGGGATCCAGTACCTCACAGCCTGGGATGACATGATTGACAAGCCACGATGCTTTGCCAGAGATGGCCTGCATCTGTCTCCTTTGGGTTTCAGGCTCCTGGCAAAGGCTCTTGCCTTCCCCATAGTGCCCTTTTTAGGCAATGCCATGAGGTCAAAACTACCAACATGAAAATTTCATCAAAACATTAATTAAAGGTCACCCTGCTAAACGCTAAGGGTGTAAACATGACATTGCACTCATTGCAAGCATTCTTAACCCTTCAAGAAGCTAACATTTGTGCAGTCACAGAAACCTGGTTCAAAGCTGTCGAGAGCACCCCAGTCATACCAGGTTACTCATCCTGTCATTCATTCAGACCACAAACCGTGGACAGCAAAACAAAAGGAGGTGGAGTATCAATATATATAAAAGACACACATATCTCTAGGCTGGTCAGACAGTGTGATGCACAGGAAACACTCCAGGTGCAGTTAACTATTGACAAGACCCCTATTCAAATCATAGCTAGCTATAGGCCTCCAGCTCTGACTCAAGATGCCCACTCCACCTATCTGGACCTCTTGGAATCCATCAGGATTCAACCCTTTACCCTGATCCTGGGTGACGTTTAACTATCCAGCCATAGATGGGAAGAAATACTCATGCCAAAACACTAATGCTCATTGATTCCTTGGTTTCATCAATGCAAATGCCTTGGACCAGTTGGTTGACACTCCCACAAGTGGTGAAAATATCTTGGACTTTGTATTAACCAACATGAGTAACCACTGCAGCATCCCTACAGTGTCATCATCCCTGGTAAGATCCAACCACAAAGCAGTCACTTTTGAAGGCACCATCTCCCCTGCCCCCCCGTCAAACAAAAAAAAACTTCTTATGAGGGAAGGTGTAAACAGCTTCACAGCCACCTCCCCCTCCATAGGAATTGGCACATATATCCAAACCTACATTTATATAGCTGCATGGAATCAGGAATACCAGACAGGACAAAATCCTCCTCCCCAAGGAAGAGTAAACTTGTCTGGTAGATATCTATAATAAAAGGAAAAAAATTGCTGTCCAGGACCAAGAAGCAGCAGGTGCCCAATTGGAAGCAATCTCTCCATAGCTTGAGCAAGCAAGTAAGAGCACTAGTGAAATCCTCCAAAGCAAACTTCGAGTCCAACCTGGCCACATCTACTAAAGGCAATCATAAGGCCTTCTTCACATATGTCTGCAATCTCAAGGGAGGCACCCAGATCTGCTCAGAACTGGTGGTTAAGGATGCCACATGCTCAAATGCTGTAGATATATCCAACCTGCTGGCAGACAGGTTCAGTGAAAACTTCATTCCTGTATCCCCCCAAATCAGTAAAACAAGACATTCCCAGTACCTGCCCCCCTCCCCTTATATCTAGGGTGGAAGTCATCACTGCCCTCTCAAAGGCAAAAAATACAGCCTCCATGGGACCCGATAACATCCCAGGCTGCATCCTACATGAACTCGGGCAGGAACTTGCAGCACTATTAAACATCCTGTTCATCCAAAGCCTGATTACCGACTTTGTCCAAGCCAAGTGGAGGACAGCTACTGTCATCCCTTTGCACAAAGGTGGAGTGTACACCGATCCAGGAAATTGTAGCCCCATCAAAATAACTACCCTGATCTGCAAGGCCATAGAGCGGATTATCATGGACCTCATTAACCAGGACATTGGCAACCTCCAAACACTTGATCCCACACAGTTTGGTTTTGTTAAGGGGAGGTCATGCCTGTTAAATTTGGTTGGCTTCTTTGAGACAGTCACCAAGGCCATAGATGAGGGCAAGACAGTGCACCACACCTACCTTGACCTGGCCAAAGCCTTGGATTCTGTTCACCACTTCAGTATAATAGATAAACTCTCTCAATTAGGCATCAATCCAGATGTCACCAGATGGGTAGCAAACTGGCTCACTGATTAGAACCCACCTAGTCAAAATAAGGGAAACCACCTCAAGTAGTAGTCCCATAACAAGTGGTGTACCCCAGGGATCGGTGTTGGGGCCTCTGCTGTTTGTGATATACTTCTCGGAAGTGCAGGCCAAATCTAGTGGGCTATGGCTGACCATGTTTGCAGATGACCGCAAGCTGGGTGCTGTCATCAATCCCGCTAGTGATGTGGACATCCTGCAACAGGGTCTCACCCAAACAAATGACTGGTGCCAGAAACATGGCCTCAAACTGAATGCCAAAAAATGCATCATCATCCCTTTTGGGGAGAGTGACGTCCCCACAAATTATCACATTGATAATAAGGTACTAAGCACTCAATCAGT
Source organism: Protopterus annectens (assembly GCF_019279795.1). Lineage (NCBI taxonomy): Eukaryota > Metazoa > Chordata > Ceratodontiformes > Protopteridae > Protopterus > Protopterus annectens. The sequence goes on along the minus strand of NC_056744.1, from coordinate 1,451,119,956 downwards.
CGTGATGGACTTGGGCACCCAGGGTGAGCGCAAACTGACTTTTGACCATCATATTGCCCCCGTTGTATGGAAAGCTTTCTATATGGCCTACCTCATTAGGTGGTCATAACATCCCTGTATTCTTCCCTTATAAGACACCTTATTGTGTACAGTGCCCCTTTCGGCATGTACCTCACAAAGCACTTGCAGCAGCTGGAGAGACCATAGAGGTTCCTCACACGGAGAATCCAGGTCCTCAAACATCTGCCCTACACAGATAGGCTAAAAGCCCTGTCCCCTCTACTCAGTTTCCTACAGACTCCTCAGAGGTGACCTTGGTCTGGCATACAAAGCAATCTCAGACCCTGCCCTGATGCGACTGCTGCATATCTGAAAGTCAAGCTCCACTCGAGTAACTCGCCCACCTGGTCTGTGGAAACAATAGGAATTGTTGAGGGACAAATTTGTGTCCCAGAGACTCCCCCTTTTGTGGAACAGACTCCCTCTCCATTTAAGCAGAATACCTCATTAAACCTTTGTAAGTGCAACCTGGATAACTGGATGGGGAACAGAAAATACACTCCTTGGATTCCACCTGTGTCCCTGCTGAACAGTGGCATAGGATACTGACTTGATGGAACATGGGCTACATTCTTGGCTAGGCTTGTAAAGGCCTCAAGGCCAATAGCCTAGTAACTTTCTATGATCCTATACTATGGTAACAAAAAACAAGGAAGTGAAAGTAACTGATTTTATGTTTTGTGGGTCATATGGAATGAGAGAGTAAATGAGAAATTATAATGGGAAATGGGTATTGGTTGAAATTGTGAAAAATATGTTTTTGTTTGTGGAAAAAGAGTGGGGAGGAGGAACTGAAATATATGAAGCTATATGATGTTGGAATATCAGAGGTAAGCAATTGTAAATAATGCATATAATGTATATATTGTTTTATAATGTAGATGGTGTATATAATTTGTTATAATCAATAAATAACCCCCTACTCTTTATGATTGGTGCTAGTGATTCTTATACATCCATCTGAGTTACCACCAGCTCCAGTAGCTGGGACCTTGGCCTGGCATCCGAAGGATGGCATGCTCAGGAGTGCAGCCCTCGCCCTATCGCTGCACTGCAGTGTCTGTAATATAGTCACCTGGAGTGAAAGTAGAACCTGTGACCTTCTGGTTTCCATCACCAACGGTGAGTATATTACCAGGTGAGCCATTCCTTATCTCAGGTTTAAATAGTATTATACCTTGTTCCTGTTTCTTTACAGGAATTGAAAGGTACAGTGTGGGGGGGGGAGGGTACAGAAAAATAACATTCCATGTCCGAATGGCATTCAAACTGAGGCCTGTGTATGAGGGCAGGCAGCAGCTGAAGGAAAGGTTTTGAAACGTCCTTCTCATGCCACGGTATCCCAGTATTACCTCCCTCAAGTTATTGCTATTTTAAAAAAGATGGTTCCATAGTCAGAAGTGGCTGTAGATACTTGGTGAGGAATCCTGATAAGGGTTCCGTGAGCAAGCCCATGCCAGATAGTATCGGTCTGCCAGGTGGTTTTTGCAAATGTTTATGAATTTTAGGCCGCAAGTACAGTATTTGTTTCTGAGGATCCTTTACCCTAAGATGTTGTAATTCTGATGTACTAATAATACCTTCCTCAGCAGCTAGCTCTAAGAAGGAATCACTTTCCTTCTTGAAGCAGCTTGTCGGGTCTAGAGGCATTGGCATGTAATGAATGGTGTTTTTAAGTTGTCTGTGGGCCTCTGATAAATAATAAAACATGTCCTTAACGACTGCTCCTCCTTTGTCAGCAGGAATAATAACTATGTTATGATTATTCCTAAGTTCCCTAAGGGCTTGTTGTTCATCCCCTGATAAATTATGGCCTAACATACAAGATTCATAACCATGGAAATGTAGATCTTTGAGAAAAGATTTTTAAAATACTGCAACATATTTATCCATGGGAGGTTGAAAAACAGATTTCTTAAACTTGAAATCAGTAGATATCTGAGAGTTCTCCTGTTGGCCAAAAAAATAGTTTTAAATTTAACAACCAACAAAATGAGAGGACATCCTTAACCACAGTATCTTCATGAACATAAAAAACAGGAACATATGTTAATCCTTTATTTAGTAATTTGGTAGCAGTTTCAGAAAGGGTTACAGATGAGATGTTAAGTACATTGGAATATTCCACTATTTGGGAATTATCATTTGTAACAATGTTTCCAACTTTTCGACATTTTCAATGTTTTCTCCCACCCCTATGTGCCCTAGATCTAAAGGGGCGGCAACACTTTTCTGTTTTTTGTGGGCTGGGGACCTCTGAGCAAGCCCTTGTTCTGTTTCAGTAACACATGATTCTTCTCCTGAGGTACTACTACAGTCTGTTATCGATTTTTTTTATTTATTTATTTATTTATTTTTTTTTAAATCGATCTGGGTCTCTTTCTCCTAGACCTAGTCATTCTATGTTCCCCATCTGAAAAAGCAACATTCTTTCTGAACCCAAAGGGTTTACCTTGCTCATAATCTCTCAAATCTCTTTGAAATGTATAAAATTTCCTATTCCTTAGGTTTTTTTTCAATCACTAACAAATCTTTGGACATTTTGTGAAGACATTCCTGATAGTATGTCTGGCCCTCATATGCCTTAATCTGCTCACAAATATCTTGAGTTTCTGTTATGTTGGTCTGGATTGACCGTTCGTAAAAGGAAGACAATATTTTAACAAAAGACATAGTGGCATCTTGCTGTGCTTGTGCACATTCCTCATGTAAGGTATCATCAGGATTGTTAACATAAGGCTGCATCCTAATTCTTAGGCCTCTGGGAGTTATATTTTTAACCTCGTAGGCCTTAAATAATTTGAGGTGCCAAACTGAATTACATAAGTTGGTCATACTTTTAGTCAGTTGTAAAAAAAGGCTCTTGCGTAAATCATTAGTGTCCCTAGTATCCCCCATGTCAGTGTTAGTATTATTTGCATTAAAACCGAACAGTTGAAGGTCATTTTTATCTGCAGATAAACCCTGTAATATAGTTACCAAATCCATCATTAATAAGTCCAAGATGGAAAATGGAGAAAGGGGAAAAAGATTTATACATTAGTAAGACCCACCCTAAGGGTTAATGAACAATACAATTCAAACTGACAAGTTTGAATTACATTAGCAATCCCTATCCTGTGTATAAAAGTCACCGACAGGTTTCCTCAATTTATAAAGGATTAGGCCGATGGCATATTCCTACACTTGTATATCTATTTTCCTGCTAGGAATATGTCTTGCCAACACTTGTACAAATTTGGCACATAACACGCAGAATATCTTATTCAATTCTCAAACATACGTAGTGTTACACATAAACATCGATGGAACCATCAGTATTGAGAAACCCTATATATATATATCTACTTATTACTCTGTCCCCCACTACCATGCCATTACCCTTCTGCATGCAAAGCCAAAATTTAGTTGTTATAAACTGCCCCTTTGTTCAGTTCTGTTTGTAACAATAATCAAAAGGAATGTTGCTCATGTATGTAATCAACAGACATACAAAACACAGTAAAATTCAAACCAAATTGGTCTTCTCATCATTGTAGTGCATGACAAATATGTGAATAAATCAGTCCCAATAAGATGTCCGTGATTTAGCAAGAAGAAGTAAAGACAGTTCACCAATAGATACCAACTGGGAATGTCCAAAAAGATATATAACCTGATAGTCCAGATACCACAACGACCCTTCGATCCTGTTGTAAGCACACCATACAAAAAACATATTAGGTTTTTAAAGACAAACTCATGTTAACCACTCAGTATATGAATAGTTCACCATTAATATCCATTCAGATGCCCTAATGTCCCAAACGATTTGTATGCCGCAACGACCCTTCGATCCTGTCGTCGCACAACCATATAGCAAATATGGACCCAAGAACTTACATATACGCCATCACAAACATTCAACTGATGCTGGTGCCACAACGACCCTTCGATCCTGTTGTTGCAACTGACTGCTTTCTTCAACAGCAAAGCTAGTAATCCTCAAATTCCAAAGCATAAGCTTTCTTCCCAGATAATCCAGCAATCACAGTCGAGTTTGTCTTAATGTTCAACTAGCACTCCTTTCAATAGCCCAACCAGGCCTAAAAAATATACGTCCTTGAGTTCACTGATAAAAGATGTTATTAATCTAAAATAACGTACGAGAATCCTTCTTGCATAAATCCCGGTAGTACACGCAAAAAGAATGGCACAATATTGACGAATACCAAAAAATAAACTAGAAATACTGGATATATAAAAAATTTATCATATAGAATAACTAAACATAACCGGTCACTCAGAGGCCCCCAGTGAAGTAAAACTACGTAACTAGACCCAGAACAGACTTCACACGTAAGGCAGGTGCACCAGGCCAAAAAATACGTATAGTCAAAAAATAGAGGTCAGCACCTAAAGAGTGATAACTGGTTTAATGCTACTGGTAAAAAATCAGACCGGTTTCGGCAGTCTTTGCCTTCATCAGTGATTAATCCATCTCAGTAATTATTTCCTTTTATACATCCAGCTTCATTAACACTCAAGCATTTAAAGGAACAGTAATTAAATAACTGAGTACATTTCAAAACAGGAATATCAAGAATATAACAAAAATATATTCAAGAATATATACATATATATATATATATATATATATATATATATATATATATATATATATATATATATATATATATATATATATACATGTGTGTGTGTGTGTGTGTGTGTGTATATATATATATATATATATATATATGTGTGTGTGTATATATATATATATATATATATATATATATATATATATATATACATGTATGCGTACATATATATATCTCAATCAAAAAAATTACAAATTATCATTAAGACCTAGGAAAATAATGCCCCTAACCTGACTATCCAACTTTTTTCCTTGTCATATAATATACTGTGCCACATACTCTTAGGGAGCATTTTCGCTGGGAAAGCCAGGATTACTCTGATTTTAAAAAGAGGCTTAGGGATTTCTTACTCCTGCCTCAACACAGGCCTTTAGCTATCCCTCCTGTACTAGACATTGTTGATGATGCCTTTTCGGAATCTAGCTTGGCCCCTAACTCTTTACCTCCTGCTCCCAGAAAACCTGATAGATATTACAGGGTTCCTGACTCTCACAATTTCCTTTTTAAAAATCCTACTGCAAATTCTGAGACCATTTCACAGGGACCCAAGAGCATTAAAGCTACTACTGCCAAAAATCCTACCCCTTCTTATAGAGACTCCAGGCCTCTGGATAGATGGGGTAAGAAGGTATACACTTCTGCAACATTGGCCTTTAGGGCCTTAAGCTGTCAATTTCATATGTTAAAGTATCAGCAACATATTATTGGATTGCTGAAACAGAAAATGATCAAATAAGGATTTACAGGATTTAATGCATTCTGCTGAACAGGTTGGACAACATTCTTTGCAATGTGGTTTTGATTCACTAGAGGTTTCTTGCAGGGCTGCTAGAGTCTGTACTTAGAAGGCATGCTTGGCTTAAGAGCAATCTTTGCCAGATCATGTTAAAGCTAAATTACTGGATGCTCCCTTAAATCAGGACCGCCTGTTTGGCAACAAAGCAGAAGAAGTTCTTAAAAAGATGGAGGCAAAAGTTAAATCTATGCAAAATGTTAAAGATTTCCTACAAGTACAGCCTTCAAGATTTAGTAGGCATTGGCCCTTTAAGAATTGGTCCTTTCCTATCTCTTCCAGGCCTTCTCAGTCCAAACCCAGAACCAGCAGAATACCCAGGCTTCAGTCCCAGGGTTACGCACAGGACTAACCAGTGGGGGACACCCACTCCCAAATCAGGGAGTATTAACACTCCCCCTATGGTAAGCTGTCTCAGTGACATAACTTTAAAACTTCCAAGCACTTCTCAACTGACTGCTCCTTTAGAGGGAAAGATTGCTCTGCAGGCCAAAAACTGGGAACTCATTACCCAGGACAAATGAGTTTTCAATATAGTTTCCCAAGGATACAGATTTCACTTCCACAAGTTACCAACCCCAAATGGTTGGCCAGATTTACCCCCAAATCAGTGGGCAGAGGCTCAAAAGCAAGTACTCTCTCTCTTAAGCATAAAGGCTATTCAGACTGTACCAGAAGAGGAAAAGGGACAAGGTTTCTTCTGAAGACTTTTCCTGGTACCCAGAAAAGACAATTCATGGTGTCCTATCCTGGACATTTCTATCTTAAACACCTTTTTGGTGATTCCAAAATTCAAGATGCTAACTGTTCACCATTTTCTTCCTATGCTAGGCAAAGATGCCTGGTTGGCAACACTGAAGTTAAAGGAAGCCTACCTGCTCATCCCAATCAGGGAATCTTGCAGAAGATACCTATGCTTCAAAGCAGGCTACATGCACTATCAGATGTTCATCGTGTTACCCTGCTGCAGTCATCACACTTGGGTTATCCTGTCGTCAGGTGGTCCCGCAGTCGGCCGAAATTCCAAAGTCTTGGTCCGGCGTCGGTTGTTGTCGCTTCTTCCCTGACGTCAGTGCGCCAGGGGTATATATATTGCAACCAACGCCATTTTCTTCAGTCTTTCTTGTCGCGTGGTGCCCGAAGCAGAAGCAGTTCGCAAGTGCCGGTCAGCCGACTCCTGAGATTTTCACATTCGAATTTCAGATCGAAGTCTTCTATAAAGCTAAGTACCCCGTTGGGGAAACTTTTCTTGCCTCAGACCGATGTCAGAAAAAGTTAACAATTGTATTTCTTGTGGGAAGCAAATACGTCATAAGGATTTTCATTCTTATTGCATACCTTGCCTAGGCCCAGACCACGACGTCTTTTGTGCTAGGTTTAATAAACGTACTATTAAAAGACGCTTTGATTTCGCACGACACTACTTCAGTAGAAAATTTAATTACAGTATGCCATCGGAGCAACCGACTACCGACTTGCACAAAAAACGCAAGGATAAGGACAGACAGCCCAGGCCTAAGCCAGATTCCAAGGCCTCGGCTGTTCCGATCTCCGGTCCTCAGTGAGGCTGCGACGCAGCCCCTGACTACTGCAGATTTGGAACCCGAGACCGCTTCGGAACTTTTGACTGAATGTACCAGGCCGACGCAGCCATTTTGTTCAGGCCCTACCGACGACTTTGCTGATAAAGATGCCGGTGCTGCTGAAACGCCTTCGGTTTCTGAAGGCGTTTTCAGACCGACGACGCTTACCATTAAAAAGTACCCTAAGACGAAGACTCCTATTAAATCTAAACAGACTGCATTTCAGTCCCTTGTTCAAGGCCCCGTGCCTAAGAAACAGATGCTCAAAATGGCTGAAGATCTGATCTCTTTAATCAGGGGTTCCCAGCCTCCTCCTGATAAAAGGCCTAGACAAGAGGAAGATTATGCATCCTCTGAACAAGTGTCCATTTCTTCAGCCTCTTCTGAAGACCAAGATTACTCCTTCTCTCCTTATGAAGATTCTGATGCTGAGGATTCCATTCCCTCAGCTTCTCCTCCTGAAGACTATTCCTTTGGGGAAACTTTACACACTGAGGGAACATTTCCACTGGGAAGGTCAGGACTACTCTGACTCGAAGATAAGGCTCAGAGAGTTTCTTTTACTCCCCCAGCACAGACCACTTGCCATCCCACCCGTGTTAGACATTGTGGATGATGTTTACTTAGAATCCAGTTTGAACCCATACTCTCTACCACCTGCTCTGGCCAAGCCTGACAGATACTACAGAGTGCCTGATTCCCATAAATTTCTATATAAAAGTCCTGTTGCTGACCCAGAGACAATCTCCCAGGGTACCAAAGGGGCTAAGGCTTCTATGGCTAAAAATCCTGTACCCTCTGAAAGGGATTTCAGAGCACTAGACAGATGGGGGAAAAAGGTTTACACCTCAGCCACTCTAGCCATGAGGGCACTAAATTGCCAATTTCACATGCTTAAGTATCAGCAATTTCTAATCTCACAGTTAAAGCAAAGAATCACCACTTTCCCTCAACGATCTGAATTAAAAGAAATGCAGGATCTGTTGCATGCAACTGAACAGGTGGGAAAACACACCTTACAATGTGGGTTTGATTCTCTGGAGGCCTCCTGCAGAGCAGCTGTCACTGGGTCTGTTATACGTAGACATGCTTGGTTAAAGGAACAAACTCTGCCTGATCATGTTAAAGCAAAGCTTCTAGATGCTCCCTTACAGCAGGATGTTCTTTTTGGAGTTAAAGCAGAACAAGTCTTAAGGAAAATGGAGGATAAGGCAAAATCTATGCAGACAGTCAGATTTCCTACAGGTACAGCCCCCCTCGCTTCAGCAGAAACTGGCCAACAAAATATTGGTCCTTTCCAGCTACTGGCAGACCACAGATGGGTAAATACAGACGTCCAAGAGGCAGAGGACAACCACAAGCCCAGTACAAACCTCGACAATGGGGCACTGCAACACAGAAGGGAGGAGAAGACAGGTCCCAACCTACCAGAAGGCAAACTCAATGACTTGCACCTCATCTGGCCAAGCAACACTCTCTTGGCAGCCCCCTTGGGAGGAAAACTCGCACTTTTTTCAGACAACTGGCACATTGTCACAAAGGACAAATGGGTCCTAGACATAATTTCACGAGGATACAGATTCCATTTCCACACCTTGCCAATGAGAAGAGGAATGCCAGACCTGCCACAAAATCAATGGGCAGAGGCACAAAAACAAATTACAGCTCTCATGCACATGAGAGCCATTCAACTGGTACCTACTCGAGAGCAAGGCCAAGGATTTTACTCAAGACTCTTTCTAGTTCCCAGAAAGGACAATGCCTGGAGACCAATTTTGGACCTTTCAATTCTAAACACCTTCTTACAAGTACCCAAATTCAAGATGCTAACACTACAACAGCTTCTTCCCATGTTGGGCAAGAAAGCATGGCTAGTAACGTTGGACCTCAAGGAGGCATATCTGCATGTCCCTATCAGACAAAGTTGCAGAAGATACCTCCGTTTCATTGCAGGTTCAACCCATTATCAATTCTCTGCACTGCCCTTTGGCTTATCTACTGCGCCCAGGGTCTTCACAAAATGCCTGGCACCAGTAATTGCATACTGCAGACAAAGAGGAATTCAAATATACCCATACCTGGATGACTGCCTCATCCAAGCCGAAAGCAAGGACATCCTCTTACAACATCTGGCTTTTGTAAAACATCTTCTAAGTTGCCAAGGGTACACAGTAAACGAAAAGAAATCAAAACTAGTACCCTCACAAAATATGACATTCCTGGGTGCCAGCTTGAATATAACGGCCCAGAAGGCTTATCTGACGCCAGACAAACAACTACAACTGACTCAATATTTCAAAACAATGGCAACAAAGACCCAACTACCTGCAAGAAAAATTCTGCAGGCCTTGGACTTCATGGCATCTTGCATACTACTAATATCATTTGCAAAGCTGCATATGAGGAAATTACAGTGGTACCTAAAAAGCGTATGGTCTCAACACAGCCACAGCTTGGACACAATGATATCTCTCATTCCCTGCCTACAACAGGAGTTTCTATGGTGGTCACAGGCATGTCACCTCAACAAGGGTCAGCCTTTCACCTTGCCCCCAGCCAGGCAAACTATGACAACAGATGCATCGGACTACGCCTGGGGGGCACACATAGCAGGACAGTGCGTTCAAGGAGTATGGACTGCAGATCAAAGGAATCTGCACATCAATCAAAAAGAGATGCTAGCTGTACAGAATGCTCTGACAGCCTTCACGAATCTATTACAACCAGGACAACTTACAATAAGGACGGACAACACCACAGTAATGTGGTACATAAACGAACAAGGGGGTACACACTCCTACCTTCTATGCAGGCAAGCAGTGACCTTGTGGAGCACAGCACTGGCTTACCAAGTTCAGTTACAAGCTCAGTTCCTGCCAGGAAAAAAGAACACATTGGCAGACGACCTCAGCAGAAACATCATGGATCCCCACGAGTGGAAACTGGATCCACAAGTATTTGCAATAATAACTCAAAAATGGGGCCTTCCAGACATAGACCTGTTTGCCAGTCCTCAAAACTATCAACTAACAAAATTTTGTACAAGGACACTGCACCACCAAGCTTGGAAAGTGGACGCACTCTCATTCAGTTGGAAAAACCTGACAGTATATGCCTTCCCTCCATTGCCTCTCCTCACAAAGGTGCTTTTGAAAGTCAGAAAGGAGAGACCATGACTGATACTCATAGCCCCAGACTGGCAATGCCAGCACTGGTACCCACTTTTGAGGAATATGGCCCAGGGCCCACCTTGGATTTTACCACAAATTTCCCATTTGCTCACACAACAAAACAATCAGATTCTTCACAGCCAGATCAAAACCTTAAATCTGGCTGCATGGCAAATCACCTAAGCATCCAGCCAGCTCTTCTTTTCCAAGCAGTTATGGATGTTATTCTGGAAGCTAGGAGGCCCAGCACCAGGAAGGCCTATTCGGACAAATGGAAAAGGTTTTGTGCCTGGAACCAAGCTAAAGACCAAGACACACTTCAGCCTCACATGCCTCAGATTCTACAGTACTTAACTGAGATGTTGCACAAAGGACTTTCTTTTTCTTCCATTAAAATCCATGCATCAGCTATTTCAGCCCACTACAACACGGATCCACCCTTATTTTCGCATCCACTTCTAAGACAGTTCCTCAGAGGGGCAAAAAACATTAGACCCCCCCCAGGAAAGCACCTACACTAACATGGGACCTCAATTTTTTTCTGGAAAAACTTACGCTACCTCCCTTTGAACCATCTTTCTCTGCAGATCTACAGTTTCTTTCATGGAAGACTACCCTGCTGCTAGCAATAACTTCAGCTAGAAGAGTCTCAGAGCTACAGGCACTAATGGCAGTGGAACCTTTCCTCATTTTCCATCAAGACGGAGTTTCTCTACGAACTAATCCTTCCTTCATGCCTAAGGTGGTTTCCAGTGTGGCTTTAAATCAAACCATCCACTTACCCACCTTCTTCCCAAATCCACAGAACAAAGGAGAAAGACTCCTGCATTCCTTGGACATTCACAGGCAACTTCGTTACTACTTGGATAAAACTAAAGTTTTCAGAAAATCTGACCAACTCTTTGTATCCTATGCTACAGCTTCACAAGGGAAGGCTATATCAAAACAAACCATTTCCAAATGGATAGGACATTGCATTCGGTTTTGCTATACCCATCATGGAAAACCAGTTCCTGCTACCATTAGGCCCCACTCTACCAGGGCAACAGCTACATCTACAGCCTTCCTCAGGGGGGTTCCAACCAAGGAGACTTTGGAAGCTGCAACTGGAGTTCAGTACACACCTTTACCAAACACTATCACTTACCACTTTACTCTAAGACTAGAGCTGGCTTTGCCACTGCAGTTCTGCAGGGCCTTCTAGCCTCCAATAACCCTCTATGATTCCTCCACCCATCCTTAGCTTTGGGATTCAACCCAAGTGTGATGACTGCAGCAGGGTAACACGATGAACATAGTACAGTTTTGTACCTACCATAAATGTAGATGTTCGAGTGTACACCCTGCTGCAGTCCAGGTTACCCTCCCTCCATCTCCTCTGAACCTACTGGCTAAAATCTCTACAATACCTTCCTGATGTATTTGCTTATAGCTGGTGGGATTTTGTGTTTTTGCAAAACTTACTCAATTTGGTACTAATTACTGACCACCTTTTTGGGGGCACCTGACATATGGGGCAAGAAAAACTGAAGAAAATGGCCTTGGTTGCAATATATATACCCCTGGCGCACTGACGTCAGGGAAGAAGCGACAACAACCGACGCCGGACCAAGACTTTGGAATTCCGGCCGACTGCGGGACCGCCTGACGACAGGATAACCCAAGTGTGATGACTGCAGCAGGGTGTACACTCGAATATCTACATTTATGGTAGGTACAAAACTGTACTTTCTCTGCACTGCCCTTTGGCTTATCTACTGCGCCCAGGGTATTCACAAAGTGCCTAGCTCCAGTCATGGCTTATTGCAGGTAAAGAAATATTCAAATATTCCCATACCTGGATGATTGTCTAATTCAGGCAGAAAGCCAGGACATACTCTTGAATCATCTGGCATTTGTACAAAAGGTGCTAACTTGTCTGGGGTACACCATAAACTAAAAGAAATCTCATCTGGTACCCTGTCAACAAATTAAATTCCTTGGAGCAAGCTTGAACACAACTTTCCAGATGGCTTTCCTCACACCAGAGAAACAAATTCATTTGACAATTTACTTCAACCTAATGGCCACAAAGACCCTGCTATCTGCAAGGCAAATACTGCAAGCCTTGGGATTCATAGCCTCCTGCTTTCTACTAATTCCATATGCAGGACTGCATATGAGGAAACTACAATGGTATCTAAAAAGCCTATGGTGTCAACATTCTCAGGATCTAGAAGCAATGATTCCTATCAGACCTTGCCTACGGTTAGAGTTCCTTTGGTGGGCAGAGGCCTGCCACCTAAACAAGGGACTACCATTCACTCTACCCCCTGCCTACCAAACCCTAACAACAGATGCATCAGACTATGCATGGGGGGCTCACCTGGAAGTGCATTCAGGGCAAATGGAACCCAAGTCAAATGCACCTGCATATCAATCAAAAAGAAATGTTAGCTGTGCAGAATGCTCTGACAGCCTTCAAGGACCACATTCTTCCAGGACAATTAATGGTAAAGACGGACAACACCACTGTTACATGGTACATAAACAAGCAGGGTGATATCCATTCTTACCCCCCACTGCAGACTAGCCATGGCTCTGTGGAACACAGCCTTGAGCTACCAAGTGCATCTACAGGCTCAATTCCTGCCAGGAAAGCTAAATACACTAGCAGACGAACTAAGCAGAAATCTCATGGACCCACACGAGTGGAAACTGGAACCAAAGACTTTCAACATGTTGATAAACAAATGGGGGAGCCCAGATATAGACCTGTTTGTCTCCCCCCAGAACTACCAATTGGACAAATTCTGCACAAGGACTCCGCCCACAATCAAGCTTGGAAAGTGGATGCTCTATCCTTCAGCTGGAAAAATCTATCAGTCTATGCCTTTCCCCCTCTGCCTCTCCTCTACAAAGTACTACTAAAGATCAAACAGGACAAACCAAGGACGATTCTGATTGCACCAGACTGGCCCGTCAACACTGGTACCCCCTCTTGCGCAGTGTGTCACTGCTGGCTCCATGGCACCTGCCTCAGACCCCTACCCTGCTGTCTCAGCAGGAGAGCTAGATTCTGCACCCTCAGCTTCAAACCCTGAACCTGGCAAATTACCTAATCTCTCTGTTACCATCCCTCAGTAAACAAGTGTTGGGTGTCATTTTGGAGGGAAGGAGGCCTAGTACTAGAAAATCTTATGCTGAAAAATGGAAAAGATTCTGTGCCTGGAACCAAACTCAAGGGATGGGCACATCAGCGCCCAACTTATCTCAGATTCTTCAATACTTAACTGAAATGCTTCACAAGGGCCTTTCTTTTTCCTCCATCAAAATTCACACCTCAGCCATTTCAGCTCATTACAACACAGAACCATAACTCTTCTCTCATCCACTGCTCAAGCAGTTCCTCAGATGGGCCAGAAACTTAAGACCACCCAGGAGAGCCCCAACTCCAGCCTGGGACCTTAACTTTGTATTGGACAAAACTCACTCTTCCTCCTTTAGAGCCAGCTGCAAGTGTAGAGTTAAAATTCCTTTCTTGGAAAACAGCCTTCCTATTAGCAATCACTTCAGCAAGAAGGGTATCTGAATTACAGGCCCTTATGGCAGTGGAGCCTTTCATCATCTTTCATGCTGACAAGGGTGTCCCTCAGAACCAATCCCTCCTTCATGCCCAAGGTGGTATCCAGTGTGGCTCTTAATCAGTCCATTTATTTGCCAACCTTCTTTTCTAATCCACAGAACAAAGGGGAACGGATACTGCACTCCTTAGATGTGCACAGACAACTTAGATTTTACTTGGACAGGACTAAACCTCAAAGTAAATCTGAACAACTGCTGGTGGCATTTGCTGCAGGGGCAGAGGGGAAGGCTATTTCAAAGCAAACCATTTCTAAATGGATAGGCCATTGCATTCATTTCTGCTGTAAGCACCATGGAAAACCTTTCCCACAGGGGATTAGACCCCATTCAACCAGGGCTGCATCTACCTCTACAGCCTTTCTCAGAGGTGTCCTACCAGGGGCATCCTAGAAGCTGCTACCTGGAGTTCTGTACATGCTTTCACCAAGCCTTACCATTTGCCAATTTTCTCTAAATCCAGAGCTGGCTTTGCCACTGCAGTCTTGCAGGGCCTTATATCTGGTCCTAATGCTATCTAAATTCCTCCTCCCATCCTTGGCTTTGGGAATCTACCCAAATGTGATTACTGCAACAGTGAAACACGATAAACACAGTACAGTTGTGTACACTTACCATAAATGTAGATGTTCGAGTGTATTCACTGTTGCAGTCCTGGTTACCCTCCCTCCAGCCCCCCTGATTTCTTTTGGCTATACCTCTACTTTCCTTTACTATGCTTAAAAGCTTTTTGCTGTATTTGTTTTTTTGTTGGAGGTATACCATTGTGTGTATATATGTAATATATATATATATATATATATATATATATATATATATATATATATATATATATGTAATTGCTTCCCATTAGGGGGGCACCTGACATCTGAAGCAAGAAAACTGATGTAATGGCATCTGCTGCACACTTTATACTCCTGACACGGAAGATGAGACAGCAACTGACGCAGGACCCAAGACTTTGATAATTAGGCCGACTGAGGGCTACTGCAAGCAGATAACTCAAATGTGATGACTGCAACAGTGAATACACTCAGACATCTACATTTATGGTAAGTGTATACAACTGTACTTTCTCTCTCTTCTAAGCATCAGGGCTATTCAACATGTCCCAGAAGAAGAATGGGGGCAAGGTTTCTACTCAAGACTTTTCCTGGTACCCAGAAAAGACCATTCCTGGCATACTATTCTGGACCTGTCTATCCTAAACACTTTTTTGGAAATCCCAAAATTCAAACTGCTAATTCTTTCATCAGCTGCTTCCCATGCTAGGCAAAAATGCTGGGTTGGCAACACTGGATTCAAAGGAAACCTGCCTGCACATCCCAGTAAGGTATTCTTGCAGAAGATACCTGCGCTTTAGGGTAGGCTACATGCACTATCAGTTCTCTGCACTGCCCTTTGGCT